>NC_054573.1:2899508-2903210 GCF_017654505.1 Polyodon spathula | reverse complement strand
TTGAGTATGTGTTGATTGTGTGTTTCAGGGAGATGGTCGTGTGCTTCGACAGGATCGCTGAGGATTCAGACTGCAGAGCTGTGATTGTTTCTGGAGCCGGGAAGATATTCACTGCGGGTAAGAACCTTTATAAACCAGCATCACCCACCCACTCGCTCACCCACCCACCCACTCGCTCACCCACTCGCTCTCACTCACTCACTCGCTCACCCACCCACTCGCTCACCCACTCGCTCTCACTCACTCACCCACCCACTCACCCACTTACTCACACTCACTAACTCAACCACTCACTCACTCACCACCCACCCACCCCCACTCGCTCACTAACTCAACCACTCACTCGCTCCCTCACTCACACTCGCTCACTAACTCAACCACTCGCTCACTCACACACACACTCCCTTGCTCACTCACACACACACTCCCTCACTCACTCACACACACACTCCCTCGCTCACTCCCTGTAACCCCCCCCGCTGCAGGTATTGATCTGATGGACATGGCAGGGGACGTGCTGCAGCCCGAGGGGGACGATGCTGCCCGCAGGGCCTGGAACCTGCAGCGCAAGATCAGAGAGTACCAGGACACCTTCAGCGTCATCGAGAGGGTGAGATAGAGGAGAGGGGAGAGAGGAGGGGAGAGGAGAGGAGAGAGAGTACCAGCTCACCTTCAACGTCATCGAGAGGGTGAGAGAGGAGAGAGGGGAGAGGGGAGAGAAGAGAGGAGAGGAGAGTACCAGCTCACCTTCAATGTCATCGAGAGGGTGAGAGAGGAGGAGAGAGGGGAGTGGGAGGGGGAGAGGATCAGACAGTACCAGGACACCTTCAGCGTCATCAAGAAGGTGAGAGGAGAGGAGAGGAGAGAGGGGAGTGGGAGGGGGAGAGCTGTAGTTTTCGGCAGGGTTTAGTGACAGGTGCTTCGGTCAGTCACTGCGCCTTCTGGTATAACTACTGTTATAAAACCCCTGGTATTAACTGACTAGAACCACCCTGTACCCCTTACAAGAGAGCAGTCTTCCAACAATTACCTCTCTCTCTCTCTCTCTCTTTCCAGTGTTCCAAGCCTGTGCTGGTTGCGGTCCATGGTGCCTGCATTGGGGGAGGTAAGAGAAGTCGACACACACACACACACACACACACACACACACACACACACACACAAAGGCTACCAAGCCACGCTGTCGGTGCTGAAATCCTTTCAGACCCGACTTGACAAAGTTCTGAGATCAATCAGCTGCTCGGAACTGACGGGCTGAACAGACTCCTCTGGTCGCTAGCGTTCCCTCTGGTCGCTAGCCTTTCCTCTGGTCGCTAGCCTTTCCTCTGGTCGCTAGCGTTCGCTGTGGTTGCTAGCGTTCGCTGTGGTTGCTAGCGTTCGCTGTGGTTGCTAGCGTTCGCTGTGGTTGCTAGCGTTCGCTGTGGTTGCTAGCGTTTCCTCTGGTTGCTAACGTTTGCTCTGCTCGTGTTGCAGGGGTGGATCTCATCTCTGCTTGTGATATCAGGTTCTGCTCGCAGGATGCCTGGTTCCAGGTCAAGGTAAGCTCCCAGGGTTCTTGGCTCAGATAGATAGCAGGCTTGGACTGTAGCTGTGTCCCTGACATCACTTCCTCTCCCTCTCCTACAGGAAGTGGATATCGGTCTGGCTGCGGATGTGGGAACGCTGCAGCGTCTCCCCAAAGTCATCGGGAGCCGCAGGTGAGAAGCGTTCCTGAGCAGGAAAACTGGGAAAAACCACACTGACATACATACAGTAGACACACTTACTCACACATACACATACATACATGCACACACACACACATACACGCTGAGAAAGAGGCACACAGACACACACACACTGAGATACACGCACAAGAAAGAGAAGGACAGAAGCAGACTTTGACAGTTCATTTAGTTTACATTCAAAGGTAGTTTCAGCTGTAGGGATGCATTATTAATATTATTGTTATTATTATTATTACTATTTGTCCTGGTATATTTGAGTGTATTTTGAATGTGGAAACTGTGTTTAGTTTGGTAGTCTGTGTTACTGAAGTAACCTTTAGTAGAAATATTTGACAGCCATTCCTAGTACAGGTGTGTGTTATAGATATGGATGACAAACAGTATAGCTGTGTTACAGTTCCATATTGTAACTGAAGATCACGCGCAGGTATTGTATTGAATAGTGTTTAAAGTCTGTGTCACTGTGTCCCTGTGTGTGTCTGTCTCAGCCTGGTGAGTGAGCTGGCCTACACCGCAAGGAAACTGATGGCTGATGAAGCCAAGAGCTGCGGACTAGTCAGGTGACCTCTCTGTCTCCCTGTCTCTCTGTCTCCCTGTCTCTCTTTCTCTCTGTCTCTCTTTCTCTCTGTCTGTCTGTCTGTCTCAGGGCTGGTAAGAAGGGCATGCTGTGTTGTACGTGTTTTTGCTATATTCTACCAGTTCCGTATTATGTTGTGACAGTGCTCTGTTACAGCATGATGGTTCTGTATTATGTTGTGACAGTGCTCTGTTACAGCATGATGGTTCTGTATTATGTTGTGACAGTGCTCTGTTACAGCATGATGGTTCTGTATTATGTTGTGACAGTGCTCTGTTACAGCATGATGGTTCTGTATTATGTTGTGACAGTGCTCTGTTACAGCATGATGGTTCTGTATTATGTTGTGACAGTGCTCTGTTACAGCATGATGGTTCTGTATTATGTTGTGACAGTGCTCTGTTACAGCATGATGGTTCTGTATTATGTTGTGACAGTGCTCTGTTACATACAGCATGATGGTTCTGTATTATGTTGTGACAGTGCTCTGTTACAGCATGATGGTTCTGTATTATGTTGTGACAGTGCTGTGTCATGATTCACAGCCGCGTGTTCCCCGATAAGGACTCCATGATGGAGGGGGTGTTGGACATGGCCTCTGAGATCAGCAGCAAGAGTCCCGTCGCTGTGCAGGGAACCAAAATCAACCTGCTGTACTCCAGAGACCACTCCGTGAGAGAGGGGCTGGAGTACATTGTGAGTGCAGAGACACACACTGAGACACACACTGAGAGACTGAGACACACACTGAGACACACTGAGAGACTGAGACACACTGACACTGAGAGACTTGGTGTGTTTATTGATGTGTTTATTGGTGTGTTTATTGGTGTGTTTAACCCGAGTGAATAAGCTGTTGTGGGTTTTGTGTTTGATTTTTGTTTTTATCAGGCCACCTGGAACATGAGCATGCTGCAGACCGAGGATATCATGAAATCAGCCCAGGCAGTCCTGGAGAAGAAGAGCCCCAAGGAGGTGCTCTACTCCAAACTGTGAGAGAGAGAGAGAGAGACAGCGCCAAACAGAGAGTGAGGACTGTACTGAGCACACCTGGGCTCACCTGAGCTCAGCTTATTGTAACTGGACTCACCTGATCTTAGCTGATTTGTATCTGAGCTAACCTGATCTTAGCTGACTGTATCTGGGCTCACATGAGCTTGCCTGGGCTCACCTGGGGCTGTGTACAGCAAGTAGACCTGACCCGCAGGTGAGCCATCAAACCAGGTGAAATAGACAGCTGCTAATAATAATAGTCCTGCGCTGTGAGGTGTTCATTCACTGCTGCCTTACCCATGTGTTGTTCTGGTTTAATAAAGCATTCATTGGGAGCTGTTTCTGTTGTGTTTTTAAGGTTTTGTGTAGGTGTTAAAGTCCCACACTGTGACCTGACCCCCAACC
>NC_054573.1:2857008-2894508 GCF_017654505.1 Polyodon spathula | reverse complement strand
CTTTACCAGACCTCTCTGTGCTTTACAATGCTTCCCTATGCTTTACCAGACCTCTCTGTCCTTTACAATGCTTGCCTGTGCTTTGCTGTATTACACTGTGCTGTTTCTGTGGGATGCTGTTGCAAGGGCTCGTGTGTTTCATTGTTTCCAGCTTGGGGAAGCGTGTGTGCTCTTGTGACTGCATTTCAAGTTTGACTCAGTCAGTCCTGTGACTCAAACCAAGCTCAAACAAGCGCTCCGATTCCCACCAACTGCTGGAAATAAAACCCAGCGGTTCCACTCTGCTGCGTTCAAACATCAACGATGAACTTTAACCATTCCCCCCCCCCCCCCCCCCCCCCCCCCCCCCCCGATCACTGATTCACTTCATTACTCCAAACAGCATCTCCTCCACTGAGAAATAGGAGAAGCTACAAAATGCAGGCGAGTCAGCGATTTCACAGCAACTCAAACACTGCTGACAGGACTGGTTTATTCCCTGGCAAAAAAATACAAAAAAACATTCTGTAATTGCGTCCTGTGACCGAGTAAGAGGAGCGTTATCTCAAGTTTCACAGTAAAAACACTGCAAAATGTAATACAACACAGTGACAGCATGGGGAAGCACAGAGGTGTGGTAAAGCATAGGGAAGCATTGTAAAGCACAGAGAGGTCTGGTAAAGCATAGGGAAGCATTGTAAAGCACAGAGAGGTCTGGTAAAGCATAGAGAAGCATGGTAAAGCACAGAGAGGTCTGGTAAAGCATAGGGAAGCATTGTAAAGCACAGAGAGGTCTGGTAAAGCATAGGGAAGCATTGTAAAGCACAGAGAGGTCTGGTAAAGCATAGGGAAGCATTGTAAAGCACAGAGGTGTGGTGGAGTGTATTAATGAACATGGCAAGCCAGGGTACACTGTGGTAACTGCAGAGTATAACTGTGGGAGAAGTGTATTTTTTTTGGGGGGGGGGGCTGCTGGGCTGCTGGGCTGCTCATGTTACCGTGCTAATTGAATACAGCGTAGTCTGGGGAACTGGGTCCTGCATGCTAACCCTCACCAGGGTGTGTTCGTTCTTCTCTCTCCCAGGGAAGGTGTTCCGACAGATCAAAGAGCAGGTGCGCTGGTCCCAGGAGCTGAGGGCCCGCAAGCATTTGCAGCTGTACGGGGTGGGAGGACGCCCTCTAGTGCCCGGGGGACCCTGGCCGAAAGCGGAGACACTGTGGCAGCCCCTGGACCATTTCAACAGGCAGAACAACCTCACCTTCCCCCAGGTAACAAACATCCTCACCTGTCTGAGTAACTGAGAGAACAGAGGGGTACAGCACTATTTAATCTCTCTCTCTCTCTCTCTCTCTCTCTCTCTCTCTCTCTCAGCGGTTCTTTGTGAATGATGGGTTCTGGAATCCGCAGGGTCCAGTGTTCCTGTTTATCGGGGGCGAGTCCTCCATCTCGGAGTACTCGGTCCTGTCAGGTGAGTTGGTGAGAGCTGAATCTGCCCCTCTCTCTCTCTCTCTCTCGCTCTCTCTGTCTCTGAATCTGTGTATCTAAATTCTCTCTCTATGTAGTTCCAGTCTCACCTCTTCTTCTTCTCTCTCTCCTCAGGTCACCATGTAGAGATGGCGCAGCGCTACAATGCCCTGGTGGTGGCGCTAGAGCACCGGTACTACGGCGCCAGCATCAACCCGGACGGGCTGAGCCAGGAGAACATCCGGTTCTTGTCCAGCCAGCAGGCGTGAGTGATGGGGGGGGGGATCCTGAACAGAACAGTTTTGGTGTCAGAAGACTCTCTCTGTCTATGGGAAGGCTGTGGGTTGGGGTTGGTTTGTGTTTGCTCTGGTCTGATTGAAGCCTGGCTTCTCTCTCTCTCTCTCTCTGTAGGCTCACAGACCTGTCATCCTTCCACCTGTACATCACTCAGCGCTTCAATCTGACTCGTAACAACACCTGGCTGTGCTTTGGCGGCTCCTATCCTGGTTCACTGTCTGCCTGGTTCAGACTCAAGGTAACAGACCTTTGTCCTTCCCTCTGAACAATTGCAGCAGTTGTTGTGCCTCTAAAACCTTGATTCCGACCCCTTTGGTTTCAGTTTCCCCACCTGGTCTTCGCTGCGGTTGCCTCCTCCGCGCCAGTCCGAGCCCAGCTGGACTTCACGGGTTACAACAAGGTGGGTCGGGTCTTTTAATCTGGTTATAAGAGCTATTCAAATTAAAGGGGGGAGAATTTCAAATCTGGCGAGAGAGAGAAAGGAAACGTTATCGGCGGGATTCAGAATTGTGCAAAAACATCTTCAAAAGCTGAACCGAGGGAACACTGGATCCGCTCTCTGAGGCTGGAAACCTGGTCCCAGGAGAGCACTGGGAGACCTAGTTTGAGGTGCTGAATCAAACCCAGAGTCTGAATCAAAACCAGTTCAGCTGTCTGATTCGATCTCTCTCTCTCTCTCTCTGTTTCGATCTCTCTCTTTCTCTCTCTCTCTCTCTGTGGTTCCAGGTCGTTGCGGAGAGTCTCTCCAATCCTGTGGTCGGGGGCTCTGATAAGGTGAGCGCTGCCTCTGTGTTAAAAAGAGAAATCTTTCCAGTTTTGACTTGATTGGTGCCAAGTGGTGATTAAAAACACAAATAATCCACTGAACAATTAAACCAGTGAACCGAAAATCCTGTGCTGTATCTCTTACATCCTGTTTGAACAGGAACTGCATTGCATCCAAGTGTGCCATATTGTTGTTATTATTATTACTGTTTTGTTTTTTATAACCGGGTGTGACTGTGCATAGAGAGATCTTAAGCAGGCAGGGGAAGTGATGTCAAAAGCAACAGGAAGAACTCTGCGCACGCTTGACTGGGCCTGGGGGATCGATTCAATACGCTCCCCAGCCTCTCACACGCGTGTTTTAACCCCCTCAGTGCCTGCAGGCGGTGTCCGCCGGGTTCCACGCCGTGGACGACAAGCTGAAGGCGGGGAACCTGTCAGAGCTGCAGAAGGACTTCCTGTGCTGCGGGTCGCTAGACCTGGCGGAGGATCAGAGCGAGCTGGTCTCGAACCTGGCTGACATCTTCATGGGCACGGTGCAGTACAACCGTGAGACCGCAGGATATGACATCGCCGCTGTCTGTAATCTCATGGCTGGGGGGGGCGAGGGGGAATCCAGCTACACGAGACTCACACACGTGCTCAAGGTACGAGGGGAGGGGCACTGCCTGTCTGAAAGGATGTGTGTGTGAAAGGAACAGCGATTTGTGACCTGTGGTGTGTCTGGGTGTCATTGTGTCTGTGCTGCAGTTTTACTCACCCCTGCAGTCAGTGTGTGTGTGTGTGTGTGTGTGTGTTACTCTGATCCTCTCTCCGCTCTTCCTGTGTATTATTCAGGATTACCTGGCCCGCATGGCGCTGTCCTGTCTCGACTCCTCATTTCAGAATAGCCTGGCAGAGCTGCAGGACACTCAGATCAACCCGGTCGGGGTTGGGGAGCGGCAGTGGGTCTACCAGACCTGCACAGAGTTTGGATACTGTGAGGACAATCCTGTGTGTGTGTCTGTGTGTGTGTTAACTCTACCTCTGTCTCTATCTCAATCTCTCTCTCTCTCGCTCTAGATCAGACCTGTGAGGACCCGCGCTGCCCCTTCTCCCCCCTCCTGTCTCTGCGCTCCCAGCTCCAGCTCTGCTCCCAGGTGTTTGGGATATCCCCGCCTAGCGTGGAGTCCGCAGTGACGTTCACCAACGAGTTCTACGGGGCGGACCACCCCAAATCCAGCAGGATCCTGTTCGTCAACGGTGAGGGGGGAGGGGGGGAAGCGAGATCAGCCCTGACCTGAGAGACATGCTCATCACTCAGCAGTGTACCCTTGCAGTTACACACGCTGGGGCTGATCAAGCTAGCAGTGAAAGTCGGGCTGTGTGACGGGAGTCTTGACTTTTCATCTCTCTGTTCCCAGGTGATATTGACCCCTGGCACGCGCTGGGGGTGCTGAAGGATCGATCTCGTTCGGAGCGCGCCATTCTCATCAACGGCACGGCCCACTGTGCGGACATGAACCCCACCCAGCCCCAGGACCCCCCCTCGCTCACACTGGCCCGCCAGGTAACTGCGTACTGGGAGCACTGGGAACCAGGGGGTGGGCTGGCACCATTAACATTATGTTAAGTTTCTCTCGCTGTTGATCTGATATAATTATCATTGAAGCCTTTTTGTGTACAGCTTAAAAGAAAAAAAAAAAAAAAAGCTTTCTTGATTTCATTGTTATACACTGCAATTCTACTTCCTGTAATTGTTCAGCGCTGTGCTGTGCTGTGATGTGATGTGACATTGGTGCAACCTATTTATTTTTCCTTTTTGTTTTCTCCAGCAAATCAATAAGCAGGTCGGTGATTGGCTGGAAGCAGCCCGGAAGGAGTTTTCGTGACGTTCATCGACCAATGAGATCCCGGTATTCCAATCCCTCACCGGAGTGTTTCGTTGCTCCCCCCCCCGCTGGGCATTAAAATAAATACAAAAATTAAATCATATAAAATTAACCAAACAAAAAACAGAACAGAACATTCTCATGCAGAGACCATTGTCTGATTCATTCAACTCAAATCAAGTCGGGGTATTGTTCTGCACCCACAGGATGGAGGAGGAGAAGGAGGAGGGAGAATTCTGCTCATTTTGACACACAGAGCTGATTGTTAACCCAGCAGTGCGATCCTGATGTAAGAGTCAACACCAGTACTGTGTTTTATCTGAATGGAATTCTTACTGTGAATTCCCCTTGCGTTTGTGTACTGTGCTGCTTATAGTTACTCCTTTCCATGAGAATTTCCCCACAGTGTCTTGTCATTTTGTACCAGACGGCGTCACGCGATAAAACCGAGAATTTCTAAATAAATTGTACCCTTAACCCCGATGCATACGATCCCATGAAAATGATGTGGTTACCTTACAGCTAGCCAGCTCCTGCTGTTAATTTTATGTTTAGACACCTATTAAACTTCGGTTTAAATAAAAAAATAAAAAAAAAAAAAAATTGGGGTGCTGAGTAGTAGTACCCGATCACACCGTTTTACTAGCATGATTTGTATCAATAAAACTTTGTTTTTCCCTTCCAGTAAAAGAACCTTAAAACAGAAAAAAAGCACGCTGGCATTGCAGGGTAGCGGCGCAGTTCACACTTCCTGTCAGCAGAGGGCGCTGTTGTACCACGAGCCTCTGTGTTTTGAGAATCCGATTTTTATAACTTGCTGAATTGCCGTGCAGGAATTAAAGGGAATGGGCTGCTATTAATAAAACTGTCGGGAAGCCTTCTTAAAAGCATCGTTCAGTCCGAACAGCCAGCCCCCAGGACAGCACAGCACAGCCCTGACGGACAGAACAGTCCCTGTCAGCCTGCCTAGGACTCGGCTTAACATTTTTTTGAACTGGGGGGGGGGATAATAATGGATAATTTATTATTATTATTAATGTAATTATTAAACACCCTGTTTTTCATTCTTTTTAATCTTGTAAACTTTCTCTTCAAATTATGAACAACCGATTACTGGGATGTCATGTTTCAGATTTGTGATTCAGTGAAATGTTTGAAGTGCTTTTAATAAATTTACTTTTGATTTAGTTTTTGTACAGAAATAAGAATAATAAAATGCTATCTTTCTTCAAAGGCTTTTGTTTTATTTATTTTTAAACTGTGGATCTGGCTGTAACAGAACACAATGTCTTATAATGGATCTGCTCTAAAATCCTTCACTGTATTCAGTTTTACAGTTTTTCCCCTTTACTGGTTTGCCATGTTCAATATACTTCACCATCCCTCTCTGTGCTTTACAATGCTTCCCTATGCTTTACCAGACCTCTCTGTGCTTTACAATGCTTCCCTATGCTTTACCAGACCTCTCTGTGCTTTACAATGCTTCCCTATGCTTTACCAGACCTCTCTGTCCTTTACAATGCTTCCCTATGCTTTACCAGACCTCTCTGTGCTTTACAATGCTTCCCTGTGCTTTACCAGACCTCTCTGTGCTTTACAATGCTTCCCTATGCTTTACCAGGCCTCTCTGTGCTTTACAATGCTTCCCTGTGCTTTACCAGACCTCTCTGTGCTTTACAATGCTTCCCTGTGCTTTACCAGACCTCTCTGTGCTTTACAATGCTTCCCTATGCTTTACCAGACCTCTCTGTGCTTTACAATGCTTCCCTATGCTTTACCAGACCTCTCTGTGCTTTACAATGCTTCCCTGTGCTTTACCAGACCTCTCTGTGCTTTACAATGCTTCCCTATGCTTTACCAGACCTCTCTGTGCTTTACAATGCTTCCCTATGCTTTACCAGACCTCTCTGTGCTTTACAATGCTTCCCTATGCTTTACCAGGCCTCTCTGTGCTTTACAATGCTTCCCTATGCTTTACCAGAGCTCTCTGTGCTTTACAATGCTTCCCTATGCTTTACCAGGCCTCTCTGTGCTTGCCTATGCGTCGAAAAGTTTTTTTTTAAGCATGCAAGTCCCTCTCTAGCCACAGGGTGTCAGTATTGCCAACCTTTTAATCCAGTTACTGAAATGGACCCCGATATAAACGGCAGAGCATTCGCGATGGAGAGGACTCAGACAAGTCGGGGCAGTCGCGCAGGCCAAGGCTCGTCGACTAACTGAGTCTTGAAATAGTTCCCTCCCGCCGGGGTCCCGGGGGCCCAGTTTTTGCTCAGCTGATCTTGAACAAGACGCTAGTTCAAATCAAATACAAACCGAGTTCGTTTCCAGTGCTATACACACGGGTCACTGTTTATTGAACGCATCAGTTTATATCCCGCATTGGGGATCCAGGAACCTGAAAAGGGGGTACGGAAACAATTCGGGAATTTGAGAAACTTGGGAATATCGATTGTGCAAAACTCTTTACCCTTCCACCCACGCACAAGCTGTTTCCGCTGCCTGCCCTCCCTGTGTGTGGAATCCGCACTGTGCATTATTCCACTGTCAGAAAACTGAGAGGGGGAGAGGGGAGGTCGTCGTTCGGTCATAGTGATGTCCCGGGACCCTCTTCAAAAGGAGAGGTATTTTGGGAGCCTGTACCCCTGTGGAGGGGCAGCGGGGCTCCCTTGTTCCCTGTGTGCGTGCGTCTCAGTGTGTGTCTCTCTTTGTCAGGAGAGAAGCAGCTGTTATCCTGCGCCATTGTTTTGCGCAAATCGTGACTTAAAGTTTCTGTTTTCTATTTTTTCTCTCTCCCCCTCTCTCTTTGTCTGAAACGAGCATCGCTTAACTCACTTTCTCTCTCTCTCTCTTCTCTCTCTCTCTCTCTCTCTCTCTCTCTCTCTCTCTCTCTCTCTGAGTCCTGTAAGATCAGCTTTTGCTGTTTTTTCTTGTCTTTCTTCCTGAGAGAGAAAGAGTGAGGCTCAATCTGTTTTAAAAGTATATTCCAATATTATTCCAATGTCATTTTTATATATTTAACAGATCCATTTATTAATCCATATTTTTGGACCCTGCTTTATAGGAGACAGGGTGCAGTACAGGAGTGATATCAACTACCCCCTCACTCCTTCTCCCTCTCTCTCTCCCCCTCTCACTTCCCCTCACTCCCTGTCTCCCTCTCACTCCCTCTCTCACTCCCTCCCTCCCTGTCTCTCCCTCACTCCTTCTCTCTCTCCCTGTCTCCCTCTCACTCCCTCTATCACTCCCCCTCTCACTCCCTCACTTCCCCTCACTCCCTGTCTCTCACTCCTTCTCTCACTCCCTGTCTCCCTCTCACTCCCTCTACCACTCCCTCACTCCCTGTCTCTCTCACTCCTTCTCTCACTCCCTGTCTCCCTCTCACTCCCTCTACCACTCCCCCTCTCTCACTCCCTGTCTCTCCCTCACTCCTTGTCTCCCTCTCACTCCCTCTATCCCTTTCTCTCTCTCACTTCCTCTCTCCTTCCCTCTCTCACTCTCTGTACTAGCTGCATCTCAACGTGATTAGCTGTGCTCCGTCCAGCCCCTTCTCATCAATGAAAAGCTATCCCTCCATAAACCAGGGTCTCTGCACTTGCTGCTGCCACTTTGTGAATTAAACCAGGTTTAGCGATTTAGTGTAAAGCTAAACACAAAGGCGCTCTTTCAGGAACAGCGGCTTGAAAGCTGGTCCCAGGAGAGCACCGGGAAGACTAGTTTGAGGCGCTGAATCAAACCTTGAGTCTCACCCGGTGTGTCGTGCAGCGGACTGAAACCCTCAAAGTGTGTGTGTGGGTGGATGTTGCAGAATAGTTGCACACATGGACATGCACACTCACACAATGAGCGTTGAAGGACTCTTCTGAGACCCGGGGATTATCTTCTAGGTACCGCAGATAACCGAACCTCTTACTGGAGAGCAGTGAAAGACTATGAGGCCCAGAACCTGGGTCTTGTTAATTCATTCCAATTGTAGAACTTATTCAGGATTCCTGAAGGTTTGGAGTCTGTGCCCGCGATGATTCTGGACATTCTGCTACCCTGGTGACACCACCCTCCACCCCCCCCCCCCCCGGGGGGTACTTTGAGGACTCTTGGGGGCGGGATTCCTGCTGTGAGGTCATGACCCTTTCTGACCCCCAGAAGTGCCTATCTCATCCATCATTTTAAGGCATTCGCGAGATGGCAGGGGGCGGGAGGGAGGGGGTAAAAATATGACCAGATGGCTGAAGAATCTAATTCAAGCCTTTTTCTGTCGTTTGTGTTTTTAAAAGAATAGATTATGCTTGGAAGCGTTTGATAATTGTTGGTTAGGTCTCTGCTGTGTTAAACAATTAACATCGCTGCTATGATTAGGGCTGGGTGTAGTTTTATAAAGGTGTCCCATAGTAAAAGCACAACAAAGTGTAAAGAAGCACAATAAAGCACAGGGAAGCATTGTAAAGCACAGAGAGGTCTGGTAAAGCATAGGGAAGCATTGTAAAGCACAGAGAGGTCTGGTAAAGCACAGGGAAGCATTGTAAAGCACAGAGAGGTCTGGTAAAGCACAGGGAAGCATTGTAAAGCACAGAGAGGCCTGGTAAAGCATAGGGAAGCATTGTAAAGCACAGAGAGGTCTGGTAAAGCATAGGGAAGCATTGTAAAGCACAGAGAGGTATGGTAAAGCATAGGGAAGCATTGTAAAGCGCAGAGAGGTCTGGTAAAGCATAGGGAAGCATTGTAAAGCGCAGAGAGGTCTGGTAAAGCACAGGGAAGCATTGTAAAGCACAGAGAGGTCTGGTAAAGCATAGGGAAGCATTGTAAAGCACAGAGAGGCCTGGTAAAGCATAGGGAAGCATTGTAAAGCACAGAGAGGTCTGGTAAAGCATAGGGAAGCATTGTAAAGCGCAGAGAGGTCTGGTAAAGCACAGAAACATTATTGCATTGTCATTGCAGTGCCACTCTCTGGATTGCCACTGAAGATATGAAGGGCATAGTTCGCACACTGTGGTCCTGTCCTAGCAGCCTCACCCCATTGCAGCTGCCCTGCCCCTCGATATAACGCAGACCTATTGCCCTGTTATTGAGCAGTGATTGGAAATGTGAGCAGAAGCCTCTTCAGTATGATTGGAATGTCCTGGCTTTCTTCATGAAAAAAAACAGTCATTGATTTTGCTCTGTCATTCTGATTAAAACTATTTGCCCCTTTCCAGTAACAATACCCCCCCCCCCCCTTAGAAATGACAGCTATTCACAGCTGGGGGGGGGGGGGGGTGGTGGAGCAGAGGGGGCTTTTATTTAGCCTTCAAACGTCATCATTGAATTTAATTGTGAGGTGTCTACCAGGGTTAGAAACTCACACAGTATAGGGCAGCTGCACTGGAGTCTGAACTGTGTCTAAATCTGGGGGAACACGAATCTGCTCTCTTACAAACAGCGGCTTGAAAGCTGGTCCCAGGAGAGCACTGGGAGACCTAGTTTGAGGTGCTGAATCAAACCCAGAGTCTCCCCCGGTGTGCCGTGCAGCGCTACTCTCCTGAAACCAAACTCCAAGCCAGAAAGCAGCTTTGTGTTCCCTCAGATTAAAATGCCGGCGGACAGTGTGTGTGGTTCTGTGTTCCACTGTCTATCAGAACCACAGTTGTAATATATTAATGTGGTTCCTACCCGGCTGTGAAGCCAGTCCCACGGTTCTGCTGTGTTCAGGTCCAGTGTCCTGTGGTTCTGCTGTGTTCAGGTCCAGTGTCCCGTGGTTCTGCTGTGTTCAGGTCCAGTGTCCCACGGTTCTGCTGTGTTCAGGTCCAGTGTCCTGTGGTTCTGCTGTGTTCAGGTCCAGTGTCCCACGGTTCTGCTGTGTTCAGGTCCAGTGTCCCGTGGTTCTGCTGTGTTCAGGTCCAGTGTCTTGTGGTTCTACTGTCTTCAGGTCCAGCCCACAGTCTTGAGAGCCCAAAGCAGCCTGCAACTAAATATATCAGAACCAACAGAGAGGAGACAACCCTTATTAATACAGCACTGTACAGAACAGAGCAATACAATACAGAGCTGAACAATACAGTACAGCACAGAACCGAACAATACAAATCAGAGCAGTACAGAGCAATACAGCACAGTACGGAACAGAGCAATACAGCACAGTACAGAACAGAACAATACAAATCAGAGCAATACAGCACAGTACAATACAGAGCAATACAGCACAGTACAGAACAGAGCAATACACAGCAATACAGTACAGCACAATACAGAGCAATACAAATCAGAGCAGTACAGAGCAATACAGCACAGTACAGAACAGAGCAATACAGTACAGTATAATACAGTGCAATACAGAACAGTACAGAATGGTACAATACAGAACAGTATAATACAGAGCAATACAATACATAGAAATACAGTACAGTGTAATACAGTACAGAACAATACAATACAATACAGAGCAGTACAATACAGTGCAATTTCTTTTTTTTTTGCAAAGGTTAAACTTCTTTTATGTATTTCTATCATTTGGTTTATTTCTAACTTTGTAACTCAGGCGTCTCTCATTTTGAGAAAAGACAAAAAAAAACCAAACAACAACAAAGGAGTACCGTGTACTTTGAAACCCTTCTCTCCCTCCTTGCTGCCCTGCGCTGTCTCTCCCCTGCTCGTCCTGTCTTTGTTTTTAATCTCTTTGCTCTCTGCTGTGCTTGCTATCGGTTTTTCAAACGGGCTCGGCGCTCCTCTGCAGAGCCACTGTGGACTTCATTTCTCTCTCTGTGTTTCGCTCGCTGTTTGATGGGTTGTTGTTGTATTGTTTTTATTTTTTTTTACGTTAACTCGGTGGGGGTCGTGTGTGTGCAACAGAGTAGACCCCCCCCAACCCCCCTCTCTCCTCTATTTGGTTTATCTTAGCTTATTCAGTTAAAAGCATAGGGAAGCACAGTAAAGCACAGAGAGGTCTGGTAAAGCATAGGGAAGCACAGTAAAGCACAGAGAGGTCTGGTAAAGCATAGGGAAGCATTGTAAAGCACAGAGAGGTCTGGTAAAGCATAGGGAAGCATTGTAAAGCACAGAGAGGTCTGGTAAAGCATAGGGAAGCATTGTAAAGCACAGAGAGGTCTGGTAAAGCATAGGGAAGCATTGTAAAGCACAGAGAGGTCTGGTAAAGCATAGGGAAGCATTGTAAAGCACAGAGAGGTCTGGTAAAGCATAGGGAAGCATTGTAAAGCACAGAGAGGTCTGGTAAGCATAAAGCATAGGTAAAGCACAGAGAGGTCTGGTAAAGCATAGGGAAGCATTGTAAAGCACAGAGAGGTCTGGTAAAGCATAGGGAAGCATTGTAAAGCACAGAGAGGTCTGGTAAAGCATAGGGAAGCATTGTAAAGCACAGAGAGGTCTGGTAAAGCATAGGGAAGCATTGTAAAGCAGAGAGGTCTGGTAAAGAGGGAGCATTGTAAAGCACAGAGAGGTCTGGTAAAGCATAGGGAAGCATTGTAAAGCACAGAGAGGTCTGGTAAAGCATTGTAAAGCACAGAGAGGTCTGGTTTAAAGCATAGGGAAGCATTGTAAAGCACAGAGAGGTCTGGTAAAGCATAGGGAAGCATTGTAAAGCACAGAGAGGTCTGGTAAAGCATAGGGAAGCATTGTAAAGCACAGAGAGGTCTGGTAAAGCATAGGGAAGCATTGTAAGGAATAATAGTAAACAATCCATGCTAAACCCTGGTAATCGCAGAGTATACTCGTGGGAAAAGCATGATGAGAAAACTGCCAAATTACCATAGTAAAGTGTTATTAGGGACCCACAATAATTTACACCCCCCCCCACCCACCCCCCCCATTTTATAACGAGGGTCCCCTGAGATAGGAAGGGAGGTCACAGTCATGCTGCCGCCGCGGAGAGTCTGCAGACCCCTTTAAGAGCCCAAGGACTTCCCCTTTAAGAGCCCAGGGACTTCCCCTTTAAGAGCTGGTGTAATTGCCCTCGTCCCTCCGGGCAGCGGGGCAGACTAAATACAGGAAACGGGGGGGGCGGGGAGTCAGGCACCGAGCACAGCCCACCAGCGAGGCGCCTGAAACCTGACGACACGCTACTGTGGCCTGAGGCTTTGAACGAGGCCTGCTGGAAAAAAACACAAACACACACACACACACACACACACACACACACAAAAACACGCTGACACATAGTGACACACACACACACACAAACACACACAACCACACACACAAAAACACACACACACAAACACACACACACAGTTGTATGTTGTTTTTAGATGTTTCTTCTTGTGGTTAGTCGTTTGTGGTGTGGTGTGCTTGCGTGTGTGTTTGCAGAGCACAGTGACAAACACACACACAAAGCACAGGGAACACATAATATTGTGTATCACATGTTAGAGGTTGTGGATACATCATTAGGGCACCAGCAATTGTACAGCAGTATAGAAGACCTTTTCCTGGTAAAGCATCAGGACAGGCATTGTAAAGCACAGGGAGGTCTAGTCAGCATGCACTGTAAAACACAAGAGGTGTGGTAAAGCATAGGGAAGCAATATAAAGCACAAAGAGACATTTTAAAGCACAAGGAAGCATTGTAAAGCACAGAGAGGTCTGGTAAAGCATAGGGAAGCATTGTAAAGCACAGAGAGGTCTGGTAAAGCATAGGGAAGCATTGTAAAGCACAGAGAGGTCTGGTAAAGCATAGGGAAGCATTGTAAAGCACAGAGAGGTCTTGTAAAGCACAGGGAGGCATTGTAAAGCAGAGAGGTCTGAAGCATTGTAAAGCACAGAGAGGTCTGGTAAAGCATAGGGAAGCATTGTAAAGCACAGAGAGGTCTGGTAAAGCATAGGGAAGCATTGTAAAGCACAGAGAGGTCTGGTAAAGCATAGGGAAGCATTGTAAAAAACAGAGAGGTATGGTAAAGCATAGGGAAGCATTGTAAAGCACAGAGAGGTCTGGTAAAGTAAAGTATAGGGAAGCATTGTAAAGCACAGAGAGGTCTGGTAAAGCATAGGGAAGCATGTAAAGCACAGAGAGGTCTGGTTAAAGCATAGGGAAGCATTGTAAAGCACAGAGAGGTGTGGTAAAGCATAGGGAAGCATTGTAAAGCACAGAGAGGTATGGTAAAGCATAGGGAAGCATTGTAAAGCACAGAGAGGTATGGTAAAGCATAGGGAAGCATTGTAAAGCACAGAGAGGTCTGGTAAAGCATAGGGAAGCATTGTAAAGCACAGAGAGGTCTGGTAAAGCATAGGGAAGCATTGTAAAGCACAGAGAGGTCTGGTAAAGCATAGGGAAGCATTGTAAAGCACAGAGAGGTCTGGTAAAGCATAGGGAAGCATTGTAAAGCACAGAGAGGTCTGGTAAAGCATAGGGAAGCATTGTAAAGCACAGAGAGGTCTGGTAAAGCATAGGGAAGCATTGTAAAGCACAGAGAGGTGTGGTAAAGCATAGGGAAGCATTGTAAAGCACAGAGAGGTCTGGTAAAGCATAGGGAAGCATTGTAAAGCACAGAGAGGTCTGGTAAAGCATAGGGAAGCATTGTAAAGCACAGAGAGGTGTGGTAAAGCATAGGGAAGCATTGTAAAGCACAGAGAGGTATGGTAAAGCATAGGGAAGCATTGTAAAGCACAGAGAGGTCTGGTAAAGCATAGGGAAGCATTGTAAAGCACAGAGAGGTCTGGTAAAGCATAGGGAAGCATTGTAAAGCACAGAGAGGTCTGGTAAAGCATAGGGAAGCATTGTAAAGCACAGAGAGGTCTGGTAAAGCACAGGGAAGCATTGTAAAGCACAGAGAGGTCTGGTAAAGCACAGGGAAGCATTGTAAAGCACAGAGAGGTGTGGTAAAGCATAGGGAAGCATTGTAAAGCACAGAGAAGGTCTGGTAAAGCATAGGGAAGCATTGTAAAGCACAGAGAGGTGTGGTAAAGCATAGGGAAGCATTGTAAAGCACAGAGAGGTCTGGTAAAGCATAGGGAAGCATTGTAAAGCACAGAGAGGTCTGGTAAAGCATAGGGAAGCATTGTAAAGCACAGAGAGGGCTGGTAAAGCATAGGGAAGCATTGTAAAGCACAGAGAGGTGTGGTAAAGCATAGGGAAGCATTGTAAAGCACAGAGAGGTGTGGTAAAGCACAGGGAAGCATTGTAAAGCACAGAGAGGTCTGGTAAAGCACAGGGAAGCATTGTAAAGCACAGAGAGGTCTGGTAAAGCATAGGGAAGCATTGTAAAGCACAGAGAGGTCTGGTAAAGCATAGGGAAGCATTGTAAAGCACAGAGAGGTCTGGTAAAGCATAGGGAAGCATTGTAAAGCACAGAGAGGTCTGGTAAAGCATAGGGAAGCATTGTAAAGCACAGAGAGGTCTGGTAAAGCATAGGGAAGCATTGTAAAGCACAGAGAGGTCTGGTAAAGCATAGGGAAGCATTGTAAAGCACAGAGAGGTCTGGTAAAGCATAGGGAGGCATTGTAAAGCACAGAGAGGTCTGGTAAAGCATAGGGAAGCATTGTAAAGCACAGAGAGGTCTGGTAAAGCATAGGGAAGCATTGTAAAGCACAGAGAGGTCTGGTAAAGCATAGGGAAGCATTGTAAAGCACAGAGAGGTCTGGTAAAGCATAGGGAAGCATTGTAAAGCACAGGGAGGTCTGGTAAAGCATAGGGAAGCATGGTAAAGCACAGAGAGGTCTGGTAAAGCACAGGGAAGAACAGAAGCCTGGTAAAGCACAGTCTGGAAGCATAGGTAAAGCACAGAGAGGTCTGGTAAAGCACAGGGAAGCATTGTAAAGCACAGAGAGGTCTGGTAAAGCACAGGGAAGCATTGTAAAGCACAGAGAGGTCTGGTAAAGCATAGGGAAGCATTGTAAAGCACAGAGAGGTCTGGTAAAGCATAGGGAAGCATTGTAAACCACAGAGAGGTCTGGTAAAGCATAGGGAAGCATTGTAAAGCACAGAGAGGTCTGGTAAAGCATAGGGAAGCATTGTAAAGCACAGAGAGGTCTGGTAAGGTATATTAAAAAAAAAAAACAGTGTAAACTAACCCTTAGTGTCCCACAGTAAAAGCACAGCGCAGTGTAATACGGCACAGTGACAGCATGGTACACCCCCCCGCCCACCCCCCTTGTCACAATCAACTCATTATCCTGAAACCCAACCCAGGGTCAAGGGGCAGTAGAATGGGACGCTAATGGCTGTTTGGAAATTCTTGGGCAATTTGTGAAAATTACACCCCGAGACTGTAGACCCCCAGTCTGCCAACGAGGCTTCAAAGAGACTGAGTGGGGGAATTCAAGAGACAGGACGAGGCAGACATACAAATAAAGATATATACAACCCCCCCCTTTAATCCTGTGAAATGGACTGGGGGGGGGGGGTGGAGTGGAGTTGTTTTGTCCCGGACACCAGTGATTAGGTGACTAACCCATTAACATCATGGTGCAAATCCATCTGGAACACACGCATCACAACTCTATATAAATATATCCACACGCACAGGGCCGTGACTCACACACAGTGGAGACTTCCTATTCAAAACAGCCAGAGGGGCATTGCCATTGTAGCATCACTGCCAGTCTGTCTGTCTGTCTGCATTGCCAGTGATGATCATTTGGGAAGGGTATAGTTGGCACACTGTGGTCCCATTCTACCAAAGGCAGCCTGCTGAGCTGGGCAGCCTAGCAGTCACAGTGAGCCTAGCAAGCATAATAATAATAATAATAATACGAAATAGAAATGAATCTAACATAATAAAAACAAAACCAAACGAAGCAAAAAACTTTAAAAGACACAGCGTTACAGTATTTTACTGCCTTGTTTCTTTCTGTCTCCTGTCCTTTACGACACCCCCTCAGAGGGACGTTCTCCCTCCCCCACTCCCCCTCAATCTAGATCCCCCTCTCTCACTATTCCCCTCCCACTCGAGAAAGGGTGAGGAGGTGATCCCGCTCCCTCTCCCTCGTTCGAGAGAGGTAGAGGGGAGGGAGGACTCTCGTCCCGCTCTCCCTCCCCTCTCCCTCTCCATCTCTCTCTCTCCCTCCTCTCTCCCTCCCTCCCTCTCCCTCTCTCTCTCCCCCTCTCTCCCTCTCCCTCTCCTCTCTCCCTCTCTACCTCTCTCCCTCCCCTCTCCCCCCTCTCCGCTATCTCCCTCTCTCCCCCTCTCCCTCTCTCCCTCTCCCACTCTCCATCTCCCTCTCCTCCCTTCTCCCTCCCCCTTCCCCCTCTAGGTTCTCTCCTTCTCCTTCCCCTACTCTCCATCTCCCATCTCCCCTCTCCGCTATCTCCTCCACTCTCCCTCCTAGGCCTTCCCCCTCTCCCCTCTCCCTCTCTCCCCCTCTCTCCCTCCCCCCCGTAGATAAGCTCCTCTCCCCTCTCCCCTCTCTCCTTGTTTTGATTCAGTTGTTGACAGGGCTGGTCGAAGGTGAGTAATCTCTTTCATTACCATGAAGCCCATTCCCTTGATCAATGTTCTCGCGGTCATAAACACAGCTATTAATCTTCAGAGCGCATGATTGGATCTGCAGCACCCAGCCCAGCCAAATATTCAGCCATGTCCAGGGTGTGTTCTCTTTACCTGGACCCCACCCCACTGGGGTGAGGCCCCCCGGGGGGGTGCTGTCAATCAGGGGTTCAGTGGGGGGGGGGGGGGAACAAAGAGACAAAAACATTTTAAAACAAATCTTTCAGTGCAGGGAGAGACGTCCCTGACGAGACTGCCTGTTGCACACACAGCAGTGTGATCCAGTCCAGGTTTTACTACCAGCTTGATCAGCCCCCAGTGTGTCTAGGCAACAAGCTCAGGTGTGTCTTATTACTAAACACCTAGTGAAAGCAGGACTGGATCACACTGCTGTGCAGCGGGAGTCTGATTATTAAACTCCTAGTGAAAGCAGGACTGGATCACACTGCTGTGCAGCGGGAGTCTGCTCTGACATTCACCAACACATTGTTTCTGAGATCAACACACACACACACACACACACACACACACACACACACACACACACACACACACACACACATACTTACACACACACACACACGCAGTCAGTTTGAAGGATAGCCTGTCTCTCAAGCCAGGAGATTGCTCCAGTGCTTCAATGATAGCTAGCGATGGCTTTGCTGACAACTAGAGAAAAGAAATGCATCACCAATCGACCAGGAGAGAGGAAAGAGGAGAGAGAGGAGAGAGGAGAGAGAGGAGATAGATAGGGGAGAGGGGGAGAGGGAGAGAGAGTAGAGACTAGGGGGTAGGAACAGAGAGGGAGAAGAGTAGGGAGAGGGAGAGAGATAGAAAGGGAGAGATGGAGAGGGAGAGGGACATAGAGAGAGGGAGAGAGATAGAGAGAGGGAGAGGGAAAAGAGGGAGAGGGAGAGGGAGAAGGAGTAGAGGGAAAGCCTCCAGTCTGGCTGCCAGATTGGATTCAATTACCGCTCAGCCACATTCGACACAGTCATCCATCCTGGAAAATGAACCGCCAAGCCAGGGAGATGGATGGAGAGTCCAGGGAGTGTATCTGTCTGCACGGCTGCACTGGGATTTACAACTGGGGGGGGGGGATAGAGAGGGAATTTCCTATCCTAATCAACACAGTAAGTTACTGGGGCTGAAGGAAACACTCGTTGAAAGATTCCACACAGACAGACAGACAGACGGACAGATATTTGTCTACAGTGTGTATAAGTCTTTGCATTGACTTGTATTGAGTGTAGATTTCCATTCTAAACTCCATAACCACTACAGAAAATAACACAAACACTGAGACACACACACACACACACACTGAGACACACACACACACACACACACACACACACACACACACACACACACACACACACACACACACACACACACACACACACACACACACACACACACACACACACACACACACACACACACACACACACACACCACACACACACACACACACACACACACATACACACACACACACACACACACACACACACACACACACACACACACACACACACACACACACACACACACACACACACACACACACACACACACACACACACACACACACACACACACACACACACACACACACACACAGACACACTCCCAGTTCCAGTGAGTAATGCTGTAATTACATAGCGCAGTTGAAACGTGCAATAAATCGGACACCCGCGGGGATGCAGTCCTGTGGGGGTCCTCGGCTGCCACGAAGATTAGACGCGTACTGAATGGAAAGCAAACAATACACTAGCCGGGCTCATTTATACTAAACGATCTTGAGCCGCACTGCAGACAGTGAACGGCACTGCAGACAGAGAGCGGCACTGCAGACAGAGAGCGGCACTGCAGACAGAGAGCGGCACTGCAGACAGAGAACGGCACTGCAGACAGAGAGCGGCACTGCAGACAGAGAACGGCACTGCAGACAGAGAGCGGCACTGCAGACAGAGAGCGGCACTGCAGACAGAGAGCGGCACTGCAGACAGAGAGCGGCACTGCAGACAGAGAGCGGCACTGCAGACAGAGAGCGGCACTGCAGACAGAGAGCGGCACTGCAGACAGAGAGCGGCACTGCAGACAGAGAGCGGCACTGCAGACAGAGAGCGGCACTGCAGACAGAGAACGGCACTGCAGACAGAGAGCGGCACTGCAGACAGAGAGCGGCACTGCAGACAGAGAGCGGCACTGCAGACAGAGAGCGGCACTGCAGACAGAGAGCGGCACTGCAGACAGAGAGCGGCACTGCAGACAGAGAACGGCACTGCAGACAGAGAGCGGCACTGCAGACAGAGAGCGGCACTGCAGACAGAGAGCGGCACTGCAGACAGAGAGCGGCACTGCAGACAGAGAGCGGCACTGCAGACAGAGAGCAGCACTGCAATAAAGGTTCTGTACTATACTGAAAGGCAGGGGCAGCACGGGTATAGGAACTGCAATGGGGCGAGTACAGAGAATTCAGGACCAGCGCACAGCTCTCTATCCAGGGACGAGCGGGATGCTCAGCTCTCCCTAGAAATACTTCACAAAGTAATTGACTGGCTGTTTAAATAACGAGCCACAGCATTGGGCCTCCCTCACTCTTCAGAGAGCAGCAGGCTGGAAACGGCCCAGGTGTTTAAAATTGGAAATCATTTTCACTGGATGAATGCTGGAGTTGCTAAAAAAAAAAAGTATAAATAAACTAACAAATAAATAAATAAGATTATCGGACCACAGGGTCTCGCCCCCCTTTCTCCCAGCTCAGTATTGTGGGTGCTGTCCTGCCCCCCCCCCCCTCCATGATGGATGGGACAGCTCATTAACAGCACTGGGAGGACAACCTTTGAATGTGACAGATGGACAGGCAGGATAAGGGACAGCACACAGCAGGGTCCTAATGAACCTGCCCTTCCACAAGACAGATGGACACACAGAGGCAGACACACAGCATCACTGGATATGGAATCATGGACCTGTATTATACTGAGGGGCACAGACACTCACATAACATACACACACACACAGAGACACACACTCACCTCCTATTGTTTCATTTGGTTTATTTTTTTGTTTTACTTTTTTTACAGAAATGAGAGCTTAACCCCTTAATTCCTCCTCACTTCTATCTCCATCCTTCTCTCTATCCCTGCCCCTCTCTCTCATCCCCATCCTCTCTCCTTTCCCCTCTCCTCTCCTCTCCTCTCTCTCCTCTCCCCTCTGTCCTCTCTCTCTCCTCTCTCATCTCCCCTCTCTCATCTCCCCTCTCTCCCTTTTCCTTTCTCATCTCCACTGTCCTCTCCTCTCTCTTCTCCTCTCCTCTCCTCTCCTCTCCTCTCCTCTCCTCTCCTCTCTCCTCTCTCCCCTCTCTCCTCTCTCTCCTCTCTCTCTCTCTCTCCTCTCCTCTCCTCTCCTCTCCTATCTCCTCTCTCTCTCTCCTCTCCTCTCTCTCCTCTCTCTCCTCTCTCCTCTCCTCTCTCAATGACAGTGATGTTGATAGATGTTTTCTGGTTTCTTTATTGAGAAGCAGCGCTGGTTCTGCACAGAGCAGATAAAACATGTCACATTAATCTTTTTAATAAAAACAGTCAGAGAAATGAATGGATGGATGGATGGATGGATGGATGGATGGATGGATGTAGCAAGGATGCAGTTTAATCTCAGGGCTTTGGCGAGTCGCTGAGTAGAGAGAGGGATGAAAGAGAAAGGGATGATAGGAAGGGGAAGGAGGAGTGAAGGAAATACACACACACACACACACACTGAGACACACACACGCACACACACACACACACACTGAGACACACACACACACACACACACACACACACACACACACACACACACACAGCACACACACGAAACCACCGCTGTTTGACTGTGTGTCTGTGTTACTTAGCATGGATCGTCCCTAACCGACTATACGTCAGACCAATCAACGACGAACAACAGCGTTACTAATTAAGTTGAGGTCTCTAGGGGGGGGGTCCCAGAGATCTGCCCCCCCGCAGGCTAAGCTACCCCCCCCCCCCCCCCCCCCCCCTTCCCTCGAAGAATCCCGGGAGTAATGTGTCGCTTTCTTTAGGGACCCCTCATTACACAGGGAAGTCCTGATTAATGATGTGTGATGCAGAGCCCTGCTGCAATGTGGAGAGCTTAAACAATTAAAACACAGGGCTGAGTCTGCACTTGTGTACATCAGAGAGGCTTAGGAGGGACTGGGAGAGACTGGGAGAGACTGGGAGGGACTGGGAGAGACTGAGAGAGAATGGGAGGGACTGGGAGAGACTGGGAGGGACTGAGAGAGACTGGGAGAGAAAGGGAGGGACTGGGAGAGAATGGGAGAGACTGGGAGAGACTGGGAGAGATTGGGAGAGAATGGGAGAAGCTGGGAGAGACTGGGAGGGACTGGGAGGGGCTGGGAGAGATTGGCAGATGCTGGGAGTGATGGAAGGACTGGGAGATGCTGGGAGAGGCTGGGAGAGGCTGGGAGAGGCTGGGAGGGACTGCGAGGTGCTGGGAGGGACTGGGAGATGCTGCGAGGTACTGGGAGAGGCTGTAAGAGGCTGAGATGGACTGGGAGAGACTATGAGAGGCTGGGAGGGGCTGGAAGAGGCTGGAAGAGACTGTCAGGGACTGGGAGAGACTGCGAGATACTGGGAGGGACTGGGAGAGGCTGTGAGAGGCTGGGAGGGACTGGGAGATGCTGGGAGAGGCTGAGAGGGACTGGGAGGGACGGAGATGCTGGGAGAAGCTGGTAGGGACTGGGAGAGACTGCAAGATGCTGGGAGGGACTGGGAGAGGCTGGAAGAGGCTGGCAGGGACTGGGAGAGACTGCGAGAGGCTGGGGGGGGACTGGGAGAGACTGGGAGGGGCTGAGAGGTAGTATGAGAGAGGGAGGGGGAAGGGGTGGCTTTAGTGGTTGATGAGCTTAGCCCTTATCTCCTCTCATCACACATTCTGTTATTTCTGTTGTATTTCTTCTCCTTGTTTTTTTGTGATTTGTTTTTTTGTAAATCTCTTGCAACAGCCTCAGTCTCTCTCTCTATGTGTCTCTCTCTCTGTACTGCTTTTACATGCTTTCTTTCTTTCTATCTTTCTTTCTTTCTTTCTTTCAACAACACAGAATGGTTTCCAGCTTTTTCAATGTTATGTAGTTTCTTTCTTCCTTTTGAAGTCTCTTCTTTATTTTCTTGATGTTTTTGTCTTTCCCAGTGTTTTTTTTAAGTCCAGTTGGCCCCCTACCCAACTCTAACAAGTTGAGCCCCACACCCCGTGCTTGAGGGGGGTTCATGTCTGGGGGGGGGGGTTACTGTTTCATTCAGCACACGCTCCCATACATGTGCCCACTGTACCGGGTCAAATCACAGTGTGTGTGTGTGTGTGTGGGGGGGGGGGTGATTCTTGTCCTCCCCCCACCCAGGAGGGGAAATTGGGGGTAAACGGGAATGTTACATTCTCCCCTCATATTAAGAGTGATGACGGGGGTCATTGGTGAACTGCCCCCTCCCCAATAATCCTTGAATTTATTATCACCCCCCCCCCCGACCCCCCCCGTGAGTTCTGTAAAACACTCAGCAACATTTATTTTTTTTTTTGTAAAGCATTGTAAAGAACGGAGAGGTCTGGTAAAGCATAGGGAAGCATTGTAAAGCACAGAGAGGTCTGGTAAAGCATAGGGAAGCATTGTAAAGCACAGAGAGGTCTGGTAAAGCATAGGGAAGCATTGTAAAGCATAGGGAAGCATGGTAAAGCACAGAGAGGTCTGGTAAAGCATAGGGAAGCATTGTAAAGCACAGAGAGGTCTGGTAAAGCATAGGGAAGCATTGTAAAGCACAGAGAGGTCTGGTAAAGCATAGGGAAGCATTGTAAAGCACAGAGAGGTCTGGTAAAGCATAGGGAAGCATTGTAAAGCACAGATAGGTCTGGTAAAGCATAGGGAAGCATTGTAAAGCACAGAGAGGTCTGGTAAAGCATAGGGAAGCATTGTAAAGCACAGAGAGGTCTGGTAAAGCATAGGGAAGCATTGTAAAGCACAGACAGGTATGCTCTACCATACCTATCTGTGCTTTATTACACTTTTCTGTTGCTGTTACAGTTTGGTAAGTGATGTTGGGAATCCGAGGAATGCTGTCGGAGCGCATGCCCGGCCACTCTAAGAGAAGAGACAACAGACAGGAGACAAGAATGAAGCACTGGCCAGGATTCAATACAGCCCCCAACACATGCACATGCATGAGACACACACCCACATGCACGCACTGATACACACACAAACCCACTGAGACACATACACACAAACACACTGACACACACACACATAAACACACACACACTGAGTCACACACATGGGGGGTCGGGTTCGCTAAGGCTAGCTGGTCCCCCCCACTCTCACATTTTTTCTGATTCCGTGAACAAGGGGGAGGGATGAGGGGGCGCGGGTTGGGGGTTCAAAAACTGACAATTTGTCAGCGAACAGTGATCAGATTTCACCTTGAGAGAGAGCGATGGGGAGATAAGCGAGACAGTGGAGAGGTCAGCCGGCGTTCAACAAACTTCAGCTAAACACGTCTGAGGGAAAAAAAAAACAAAAAAAACTTTTATTTGTGGAAATAAAATAAACCGCTGATTTTATTTTATTAGGTGTGCGTATTTATTTATTTATTTTACAGATGTTTAGTTTAGCTTTTGATAAACAACAATATAACTTATACGCGAAGACAGCTTTAATTCACATTTATTATTATTATTATTATTTAATATATGATATTCTCGATTATACTAATAATGGTTTATTTGCCTATAGCATATAATAATATATAACACCACACACACACACATAACACGAATCCTTCCTTTTAAAATGTATTAACCGTCTCCTGCAGGAAAATTTTGACAGTATGGCAGCGCCGTCATTTGCGACTTCATTCAAAGGCTTCATTAAAGTACTAATAAAGTAGTAATTTTGTACAGGTAATTTTATTTTATTATGTTTTCATTTCATATATATATATGATATATATATATATATAATATATATATATATATATATATAATATATATATATATATATAGAGATAGAGAGAGAGAGAGAGAGAGAGAGAGAGAGAGAGAGAGATGGAGATGGAGGAGAGAGAGAGAGAGAGGAGAGAGAGAGGAGAGAGAGAGAGAGAGAGAGAGAGGCTCTCCTGGACTTTCTCTCACCTCTCTAAGTACCATTCTGAATAAATATAGTGTATATACATGTAACGAAACTTTTTCCTTTTGTGTTTATTTTCAAAAAAAAATAATTATTGTTTATTTATTGTAAACTTCATTTATATCAATATATCTTGAAAGGACGCCAGATAAAAGAAATATTCAATATAACTCTCATGCTCTTCCTTAAGCCCTACCTGCGCCAAATAAACTAAAACCGTAGTTACGGCGTCGGAAGTTGTAGAGATTTGACGTTGGCGGCTACCCATTTCTCTTGTGCCGTATTATTATAATATAATGATAATTATATTAATAAAATAATAAATAGTAATATAATTATTCATTTTTTAAACAAACAAAATTTTTGGTTTTTAAACCCATATTCTTTGTGTAGAAAGTAAAAGAAAAAACAAAACATTAGGTATTTTAACCGGATTCTTTCTGTAGAAATTTGCCGTGTGATTCTATCTGCAGTTTAGCCGGTGATCAATCTCATGGCCGGGATATAAAAATAAGGAGCGTTGAATAAAAGGAGAGGAGAGATGGGAGGATGTGGAGAGAGGGGGGAGCAGGATTTGGGAACCATAGTCCCTGACAGACAGTAGCGCACAGCGCGGTGCAGGATAGCTCAGAGAACCACTGCGCTTTAATTAGGAATAATCCTGACCGGGTATCGATCGCACATCTTTCTACTCTCACTCTCTCTCTTTCTCTCTCTATATATATATATATTGCAGCACGGTTTGCAAAAAGAGTCCCACGTTAGTATCTTTCCAAAAATACTTTGTTTTGCACTCCGTGCTTCTGTCTCTTGTCACGGCAGCGCGCTCGTTGCCTGTCATTGTAGGTTACTCTGGGATTAAAACACAGCAAACTCAAGATTTTAGAAGTGAATGCAAGTTTGTGAAAAGGATGCATTTTCTATTCGATGCACGTCCTGCTAGCCTGGGAATGTTTTACATGAAATTAAAGTTTATATGTTTATACCGTGCTTGGCTTCGGGTACTGTCTTCAGCCCAAGCATTTGATTACGTGGATAGATAGATAGATAGATAGATAGATAGATATAGATATAGATCATATATTGCTTTTAAATTACACTCCTTTAGAACCACAAATAATGTTATTAAGAAACACATAATAATAAATAATAATAATAAAATAATAATAATAATAATAATAATAATAATAATAATAATAATAACGTTTTATTTTATTTGTTTGTTTGTTTGTTTTTTTCAAGGCGTACTAAAGCTAGTGGCTTTCAGGCTATTGAAGAGCGGCGAGGTGGGATGAAACGCGTCGCTTTCCTTCAAATAAATTCAATTAAACAAATGATCGCAGGCGCTTAATGCAACAGCAGGATAATGGATGAGCATTCAGGTTAATGGCTAGCACTTGAGTTTCACGAGGCGTTGCGGGGGGGGGACGGGGGGGGGTATTAGCGAGCAGTCACAACGAGACTCTGTTATACGAGTGATTTTCGTATTTTGTGGGGGCTGTCACCGGTACCCTAATATTACAGTAACCGTAACAACCATGACCTATATTAACCATCACCTGTATTTAACAAGCTTACGGCGCTCGGTCTCTTTTCTTTACACAGCTGAAGAAGCGGATTTTTGTTCGAAACGTCCTGAAAGGAACCGTTTAAAGCGAACATGCGAAAAAAAAGCATCCTTTTTAATTTTTTTCTAAATAGTCAAACACATTATGCGCGCACACACACAATGATTGCACAAATGCGAGGGTAAACCTGTATAAGGGTTACAAATCACACAAAACAAACTGTGAACCGGCTCTCGGTGACGGTCCCCTGCATCCCGCTCAAGGGCGCTGAACTCGGGGTGCTGGCTTTGCAAGGCTTCCGTCATGCACAGCGGTTACAGGTCTGTTCAATGGCTTTCAGCACCCCCACTTTAAAAACTCTTCCAGTGCCTCTGTCTTCACTGATTCGTCCGGCTGCGGTCTCTGCGCTGTGTAAAGAGAAGCTATTAGCCGAGGGGGTCAACAACAACAACAACAACGTGTTTTTTTAATCTTTACTTATTTATTTTTAAAACACAGAACTTGTGAAATGTGAAATTCCGAGGCGCTGTGCGGTTGCTGATAACTACAGCGACATTACCCGAATGATCTCTGGTTTCTATCCGTATGGAGAGGAGAGGAGAGGCGATCAATAACACTCGCATCTCCCATCGCTCTGATTAATAATAATAATAATAATAATAATAATAATAATAATAATAATAATAATAATAATAATAATAGTTTGTTCCAGTTTTGCGGGAAGAGATGACAGAGGTTTGCATAAACATCAAGGCTTTTACAAATAAGGAATTCACCGTTTTTTTTTTTTTTTTTGTTGTGTTTTGTTTTTTACTTTCATAAAAATAAAATCGTGCCTATGACGCATTTCGGTCTAAAGACCATAAAACTGTTTCCATTTAAAAAGAAACGAGAAACAACGACCTTCACTTTACAAAAGCTCTTGCACTACAGTCATTCAGCATTTCATAATCTTACAGCCCGTCCAGCATTCGGTGCATCTTTTTTTTTTCGCTTATTGCTAGTTTTGCAAAGTTGGCAATTTGCTTTTCGTTTTTACGATAATTTTGTATTTATTTTTTTTGCCCTCGAGCGGCCCTGCACGAAAGATCCGCATCACCGCTCCTCGAGCCCTGCACGCTGCCACGCACCCTCCCTGACAGCTCGAGAGCGATAAGGAGAGGACACCCTCGCGCTGACCTGTCGCTGACCCCGTGTGCAATCCACGGATCAACAAGAAAACAAATTCAAAGCGCAAAAGCAGAGGGGGGTGAAACAGACAGAGAGGAAGAAAGTAAGAAATAGTTCAGAAAATGTTAACAGCAAAAAACACCTCAGTTGATTTTCATTCCAGTGTAATATATTATATATAAGCTTCAGTTCATTTCTGAACTATTTCTTTCTCACACACACACACACACACAGCAAAGTGTACTAAGGCACAGTGAAAGCACAGAGAAGTATGGGAAAGCATAGGTAAACATTGTAAAGCACAGAGAGGTCTGGTAAAGCATAGGGAAGCATTGTAAAGCACAGAGAGGTCTGGTAAAGCATAGGGAAGCATTGTAAAGCACAGAGAGGTCTGGTAAAGCATAGGGAAGCATTGTAAAGCACAGAGAGGTCTGGTAAAGCATAGGGAAGCATTGTAAAGCACAGAGAGGTCTGGTAAAGCATAGGGAAGCATTGTAAAGCACAGAGAGGTCTGGTAAAGCACAGGGAAGCATTGTAAATGCATAGTATAGTAACCAGAAATGAGCGTGCCAATGTGTATGTGTCTGTGAGCACATGTACGTGCGTTGTGTGTATGTGTCTGTGTATCTGTGTGTGTGTGTGTGGGGGGGGGGGGGGGGTGCAGGTAAGGTAATTTATGATCCAGACGCATTCTGAACCTTCCCCGAGTTGAATTGTGAAGCCCCGTCCCGGAGTCTCGCAGTCTGAGAGGAGTGAAGGAAGCTCAGCTGAGCCTCTTCACCTCTTGAACTTTCTCTCTCCGCTCGCTTTTTCTTCTTCCACCGCTCTGCAGATTTCAAAGAAAACATTTATAGGTCTCTGGAGACTGGAGAATTAATCATGGGGGGTACAATGGGGGGAGGGGGGTGGCAGGTAGAATTGGGGTTCACGGATTGGGTGAGGAGGGGGAGGCGGTCTGGTGACGTATCACACATTTCAAATGATTCATTGATTTCTCATTTTATTGCAATCTTAGGGTCTATATACACGTTGTGTACTGCAGTATGAGGTCAAGACTGTATGCAGTGCTGTGCATGGTCAGGGTTGTGTGCTGTGTGAGGTCAGGGCTGTATGCAGTACTGTGTGCTGTGTGAGGTCAGGGCTGTGTGCTGTGTGAGGTCAGGGCTGTGTGCTGTGTGAGGTCAGGGCTGTATGCAGTACTGTGTGCTGTGTGAGGTCAGGGCTGTGTGCTGTGTGAGGTCAGGGCTGTGTGCTGTGTGAGGTCAGGGCTGTATGCAGTACTGTGTGCTGTGTGAGGTCAGGGCTGTGTGCTGTGTGAGGTCAGGGCTGTGTGCTGTGTGAGGTCAGGGCTGTATGCAGCACTGTGTGCTGTGTGAGGTCAGGGCTGTGTGCTGTGCGAGGTCAGGGCTGTGTGCTGTGCGAGGTCAGGGCTGTATGCAGTACTGTGTGCTGTGTGAGGTCAGGGCTGTGTGCTGTGTGAGGTCAGGGCTGTGTGCTGTGTGAGGTCAGGGCTGTATGCAGTACTGTGTGCTGTGTGAGGTCAGGGCTGTGTGCTGTGTGAGGTCAGGGCTGTGTGCTGTGTGAGGTCAGGGCTGTGTGCTGTGTGAGGTCAGGGCTGTGCTGTGTGCTGTGTGAGGTCAGGGCTGTGTGCTGTGTGAGGTCAGGGCTGTGTGCTGTGTGAGGTCAGGGCTGTATGCAGTACTGTGTGCTGTGTGAGGTCAGGGCTGTATGCTGTGCGAGGTCACTGTGTGCTGTGCGAGGTCAGGGCTGTATGCAGTACTGTGTGCTGTGCGAGGTCAGGGCTGTATGCTGTGCGAGGTCAGGGCTGTATGCAGTACTGTGTGCTGTGTGAGGTCAGGGCTGTGTGCTGTGTGAGGTCAGGGCTGTATGCTGTGTGAGGTCAGGGCTGTGTGCTGTGCGAGGTCAGGGCTGTGTGCTGTGTGAGGTCAGGGCTGTATGCAGTACTGTGTGCTGTGTGAGGTCAGGGCTGTATGCTGTGCGAGGTCAGGGCTGTGTGCTGTGCGAGGTCAGGGCTGTATGCAGTACTGTGTGCTGTGTGAGGTCAGGGCTGTATGCAGTACTGTGTGCTGTGTGAGGTCAGGGTGTGTGCTGTGCGAGGTCAGGGCTGTATGCTGTGCGAGGTCAGGGCTGTATGCAGTACTGTGTGCTGTGTGAGGTCAGGGCTGTGTGCTGTGCGAGGTCAGGGCTGTATGCTGTGCGAGGTCAGGGCTGTATGCAGTACTGTGTGCTGTGTGAGGTCAGGGCTGTGTGCTGTGCGAGGTCAGGGCTGTATGCTGTATCCTGTAGTGTGATGTCAGGGCTTCCTAAACCCGGGCCTCAGGACCCCAGTGCCTTCTGGTTTTCGTTCCAAGCAAGCTCTCAATTATTTAACCGAACCGTTCTCTGAACTGATCACTGCTTAATTAGGCCTTTTAATGGTTTTCAGCTCTTAAACAGTTTCAGGTTTCACATTAGCTATAACATGTTATGAATAAATTGAAATACACTGTACAGCAATACTGTGTGTTTTGTGCAATACTGTGTGCTGTATGCAATACTGTGTGCTTTGTGCAATACTGTGTGCTTTGTGCAATACCGTGTGCTGTGTGCAATACTGTGTGCTTTGTGCAATACTGTGTGCAAGATTATGTGCTGTGTGTAACATTGTGTGCTGTGGGCAACACTTGTGTTGTATGCAATACTGTGTGCTGTATACACTACACTGTGTGTTGTGTGCTGTATTATGTGTGTTATACTATGCTGTATACTGTGCTGTGCGCTACACTGTGTTGTGTGCTGTGTGCTGTTCAATGTGCTGTGTGCTACACTATGCTGTATGCTGTGCTGTGTGCTATGCTATGTTGTGTGTTGCACTATGCTGTATGTTGTGGTATGCTATATGCTCCACTATGCTTTGTGCTCCACTATGCTGCGTGCTATGCTGTGTGCTATGCTATGCTCTGTGTTATGCTGTATTGTGTGCTATGCTGTGTGCTATGCTCTATGCTATGCTCCGCTGTGCTGTGATGTGTGCTATGCTGTGTGCTATGATATGATGTGTGCTGTGCTGTGTGCTATGCTATGCTGTGTGCTGTGCTCTGTGCTATGCCATGCTCTGTGCTGTGCTGTGTGCTATGCTGTGTGCTGTGTGCTATGCTATGCTGTGCTATGTGCTGTGCTGTGTGCTATGCTCTGTGCCGTGTTGTGTGCTATGCTATGCTCCGTGCTGTGCTGTGTGCTGTGTGCTGTGTGCTGTGTGCTATGCTATGTGCTATGCTGTGTGCTATGCTATGCTATGTGCTATGCTGTGTGCTATGCTGTTGTGTGTGCTATGCTATGCTATGTGCTATGCTGTGTGTTATGCTGTGCTCTGTGCTATGCTGTGCTGTGTGCTATGCTTGCTCTGTGCTATGCTGTGTGCTATGCTGTGCTGTGTGCTATGCTATGCTGTGTTCTGTGCTGTGCTGTGTGTTATGCTGTGTGCTATGCTATGTTGTGTTCTATGCTGTGCTGTGTGTTATGCTGTGTGCTATGCTGTGTTCTATGCTGTGCTGTGTGTTATGCTGTGTGCTATGCTATGCTCTGTGCTATGCTGTGTGCTATGTGCTGTGCTATGCTTTGTGCTATGCTATGCTCTGTGCTATGTTGTGTGCTATGCTGTGTGCTATGCTGTGCTGTGAGCTATGCTGTGTGCTATGCTGTGCTGTGTGCTATGCTGTGTGCTGTGCTGTGTTGTGTGCTGTGCTGTGTGCTATGCTATGCTGTGTGCTATGCTGTGCGCTATGCTGTGCTGTGTGCTATGCTTTGTGCTATGCTGTGCTGTGTGCTATGCTGTGTTATGCTATGCTGTGTGCTATGCTGTGTTATATGCTATGCTGTGTGTTATGCTGTGCTGTGTGCTATGCTATGCGCTATGCTGTGCTGTGTGCTATGCTATGTTGTGTGCTATGCTATGCTCTGTGCTATGCTGTGTGCTATGCTGTGTGCTATGCTGTGCTCTGTGCTATGCTTTGTGCTATGCTGTGCTGTGTGCTATGCTATGTTGTGTGCTATGCTATGCTGTGTGCTATGCTGTGTGCTATGCTATGCTGTGTGCTATGCTGTGTGCTATGCTATGCTGTGTGCTATGCTGTGTGCTATGCTATGCTGTGTGCTATGCTGTGTGCTATGCTGTGTGTTATGCTATGCTGTGTGCTATGCTATGCTGTGTGTTGTTTCTTTGGCACATCTTACATTGTTGCTAGTTTTATAGCGAGCCTGTGGGTTAGCGGGAGCTGGAAGTTGAATTCAAGCTGTGAATGGTATGAGAAAAGAAAGGGATCGACGCAACGTCCGCTACACGATACGAACAGCGAATACACACTAATACGATCGCTGCGGTAAACGAATACGCACGCTCGCCTACTTTGAATTCGCATCGGCCATCTTCAGTTTCGACACTTACCTATCTTTTTTCCCGTTCCTCTCCTCGCCTATAAAATTTAAAACAGTGAGTAACTTTATAGTAATACCTGCCTCCCCCCCCCCCCCCCCCCCCCACCCCCCACCCCCCCCCACACCCCCACACACACACACACACACACACACACACACACACACACACACACGCACACACACACACGCACGCACGCACACACACACTTAATTCATTTTAAGACAATCTTTATTGTGGCTCTCCAGGGTGAATTATCTCCTCGTTTATCCGATTAATAATTGCCCCGCCCACAAACGGTTAAAAAAGGAAAAAGTCGTCTGTCCAGGTGTGGGTGACTGGACACTTCGACACCCTTATCCCCGGACACACAAGACGCTGATTGTCCTTCTTAATCTTGCGAGTGGAGATTATAAACAACATAATATTCCGATAAATGAACTAGCTGTACCCCCTAGACCTCTTTTTAAACACACAAGCGGTTCAGTAAAGCAGGGGTCTTCTTTTCCAGGTTGGTGGTTGACTGGACACTTCGACACCCTTAACCCCGGCACACAAGACCTTGATTGTGTCCTTACTCTTGAATCGGTTGCGATGTGGGATACATTAATAACCAACATAAGTATGATTGCCATAAAATGAACTATCTGTAAAAAACCCCCTAACCTCTTTAACCAAATATAAAACACACAAAGCGGTTCAGTAAAGCTCCGCAGGTAGCCGCTGATCCATTTCACTGACAACCGCCCTCAAGGCCCCAAATATTCGTCCGTCAAAAAAGAACTCAGCCCTTGTTTTGTTTTACTTTTTTTTTTTGTTTGATATATAATATATATGAATTGTTGTGTGTTGTAGCTTTATAGTGTGTGTTACATTAATATTGAAACAAAGATATCTTTTGATAATAAGATGACAGGTAAAGACGAGAGAAAGACATAAAAAAAATTTATTATTGTTTTTTTTTGTCGCACTACATCGGTCACGCGTATCAAATATATCATATATAATATATATATAATATATATATATATATATATATATATATATATATATATATATATATATCAGTATATGTAGTGTGTGTGTGTGTGTGTGTGTGTGTGCGTGTGTATTTAAATATTGTAATGCAGTATAAACAGATCAAACTCCCAAACTCCCAAGGAGCGTCTCCCCCTGCGAACGCATTTAAACATGCAAAGGTTTCTCTGATGCGATGTCAGCGGGTCTCTGCGCGTTTGTAGTCGGCGGGTGTTGTCTTTTCTCGGCCCCTGTGCATGCGGATGCTAATGATCTCGCTCGGTCTCCTTGAGCGGCCCCACAAAGGGTTAAAAGACACGGCCGGTGTTTTATCAGGCGAATTGCAATGTATATGCAAATTGGACCGGTCTGAGGTGTCCGCAGTGTGTGTATGATAATCGTGTAGAGCCGTCTGTTCTCTTCGCTATGTGAGACTGAGAGAGAGAGAGAGAGAGAGAGAGAGAGAGAGAGAGAGAGAGAGAGAGAGAGAGAGAGAGAGAGAGAGAGAGAGGAGGGGAGAGAGACATGAGAGAGAGAACGAGATAGAGAGAGGGAGGATCTTGCGCTTTCTCTCACACTATCTCTTTAAATAAAGGCTCTGGGTCGTGCAGCGTGGTCAACAAATGGTTAACAATCTCAGCGATTTCCGGATTTGCTCACTGCCGTGTTGTTTTTGTTGTGTGAACAGAGAGGAGAGAAGAAGAGAGGGAGGGAGGGAGAGAGAGAGAGATAGAAAGAGAGAAAGAGAGGGAGAGGGGATAGCTGAATCAATTCAGCCGGGCCAGCGAGCAGGAGGGAGACAGAGAGCCCATCACTGCACAGAAGACCGGCTACAGCAGCAAGCAGCCTCCATTGAAACCGACAAGAGCGACTGAATCGCCGCCCGTTTAATGAAATAATATTATCAGAAACAGAGAGAGAGTCAGACAGCGAGAGACTCGTACACACACAGAGAGAAAGAAATCTGACAAACGGAGTATACAGTATTTATTACATCAACCTATTAAACAAGACGGACGCAGGGAAGATCTGACATATGTATATGGACACATGTACAATTATAACGGATCGATGAAAACACAAACTGTGGAGTGACTCTTGAAGGATTGCTTTGGACCTGTGCGTGTATGTATCTACCCATCCATCCGTCCATCCATCTATCTGTGAGTGTGTAGATAGACAGGCGTGCGCTCTGTATTTCAAGGGCTGCACTAACTCTATACAGCCCACAGCATAGGCGCAAGGTGTTGGGTGTGTGTGTGAAGGAGAGAGACACACACACAGAGGAGGGGGCCAGGGTACGTGTGTTTTTTTATTTGCCCCCCCCCCCCCCCCCCCCCCCCCCCCTAGGGTTTAAAGATCATCACTCATCTCGGTTTTGACAGATTCAAGCGGGTTGGATGGCCAGTCCAAGCAGCCAAAAGGCACGCCGAGCATCAGTGAGCGCATCCCGGAGCGGCGAGTGTGAGCGCAGCCGCTGTCTGTGGCTTCAGCGCTCCCGTGTGTGAGCGGTTCCGATATTCACACCGTCCCGCTGCTTCAAACAGACCAAGACAACTCCGAGGAAAGAAAGAAGTTCCGTCGCTTTGTTTTTATTTTTATTTTTTAATTGCATATATACGCTGCAATTATTTCTTCAGGATCTCTTTATATATATATACACACACACACACACATTTATTTATAGCCTTTTCTTATAAGGGTATCTAGAATCTATCCATCCTCCTATCTATATATCTATTTATCTCTCTACCGAGCTAGATAGATAGATAGATAGATAGATAGATAGATAGATAGATAGATTTAATAGATAGATTTAATCCAAAGGTTGTTTGTTCTCACTGGAAAGAAGATTAAAAACTATTCTAATTCTTGATCCTCTGTTTCCTTTTCCCTCCTCACTTCCGGAGGAGTTAGAATCCCCGAATCGCGATGTCTCAAGGTAAGCTTACAGCTGTCTCGCTTTCTCTTCCAGCTGTTCCTCCCTTCACACAAGGTTCGACAGAGGAGGTAAGTGTGTGAGAAAGGGGGTGGGGTGGGTCGTGCTGCCGAGGCCGACCCACAACCTCTGTCTGCCGGCTTGTTCGAGATGCAGACGTCCGAACGCTGGACGGGGATGGGGCGACCTCGCCCGCAATACGACGGCTTCTATGTATCATACTGGGCAATATACACCATATACTCGGTAATAGCAGTTTAAGGTTATATTTTTTGTGCAATGAATTTCACTGCACTTACGCAAAACGTGCTAATTTGTTACACCGATTTGAAAATGAATATTGCCCAGTTATTTTACTGATATTATTGATTATTTGTATGTAATTACATTACATAATGTCAAAATATCTAAGGTTACATTCATTAAGTCCTTCTTTTTTCTGTTCGAATATTATATATATATACTATATATATATATATATATATATATATATATATATATATATATAATTTCGGATTGATTTAAATACAATGTTCCTTCGATCTATTTTGGAGATTATATGTGAGATGCGCGACACTAAAATCTGTGTTATTTAACTTCATTTAAAAACTCACGGACGAGAAGCGAACTTTTAAATGCTTATTTGTAACGAGAATGGAAAGTTTATTTTTTTTTTTTTTTTTTTTTTTTTTCAATTCTGACCCGAATTTGTATTTGACAAAAAAAAAAAGTTATTTATAATGAAGAATTATTGAAGTAATGAAGTTATTTATAACAGCAGAAACTGTGTTTTGATTGCAATCTTCATTGTATCCCTACGGAGAGAAACTTACCGTCCACTACAAAAAAAAAAAAAAAAACTCACTTGTCAAAAAAAAAAAAAAAGTTTTGACACACTTAACATTTAGTTTAGAAATATAAATAAACACGCGTGCATGATGCGTGCAGACTCGGCCCTCTCGATGTATCTAATGGGACGCGGGTTGCTCAACAGTGTAAGAACTGGCGTTTATTGAGGTTATAATATTCAAGTTTATTGAGGTTATAATATTCAAATGAGAAACAAGCACTGTACTGCAGATAAAACTGAGAGGGATGCACGACCTGAAGTCTGAAACAGAATCAAATATCCTTCTGCTTTTGAGATTTCCTCTGTATAATATATAAAACGTGAATTAATCCATATACACCCTTACAGTTCAAATTAGTGCTAGCAAATACGAGGAAGCATATAATAATAATAATAATAATAATAATAATAATAATAATAATAATAATAATAATAATAATAATAATCAGGATCACTAGACTCAGGATTAATTTAATAAGCCGATATCTAACCCCGGTTCTGAAACCCGGTTCCACGCCCTGTCCGGAGCAGAGCGGGTCACTGCGTGTAAAACTCACCATAACAGGGCGGTAGGAGCGCCACAAGGTGCCGAGAAAGCCGCCGCTCCCTCCGGTCACTGCGTGTGCAATTGCACCGTGTGAAGTTTCCTCTTATTTCAAGATGCATTTTTGGTTTTATTTCAAAGTCACCGTCAGGGAAACTTCACCAACTCCATACAATATATAGAAAATATAATTAACAAATCGTCACCTGAGGGCATATTATTGTTATTGTTATTATTAGTATTAGTTTAAGTGTTATTATTATTAGTTTAAGTGTTATTATTATTATTATTATTATTATTATTATTATTATTATTATTATTATTATTATTATTATTAGTATTATTATTATTAGTTTAAGTGTTATTATTATTATTATTATTATTATTATATTATTATTATTGTTATTCTTATTATTATTATTATTATTATTATTATTAGTAGTAGTAGTATTATTATTAGTTTAAGTGTTATTAGTATGATTCAGTATAACCTCATAAATGCACCGGGCTCTTGCGGGTGAATGAGTCTCCGGCATCGCTCGGTCCTCCTCTGTTATCTGTTCCACAGTGTAATTCAGTAACGCAGAAACATCTGTATTCATAATTAATAAATGACACCGAGTTTGTGGGCTGCTGTTCAGCTACAGCTTCCTCGCTGCGTGTGTGACTCTTCTACACTCTCGTGTACAGTTTAAATCCACCAACGAGGCTGGAAGAATTGCTTGCGTTTCTTTTAAGAATTTGTTATTATTTTTATTTATTTTTAAACGGAGGGGAGGAGGAGGGAAACCACAAACTGCTTTATAGCGCTCTGTTTTATTATTTTTATTTTAATGAATCCCGCTTCGTGGATTTTTTCTCATCCGCTGCAGTACGACGAGCTGGCGCACTACGCCGGGATGGACGCGGTGTCCCTAGCCGGGTTCGGAGATCCCCACGGCGGCAGGACCCTGCAGCATCACCCGCTGAGCCAGGGGTCTCCGTACGGTCACGGCGGTCCTCACAGAGCGGGGCTGCCGCCGGGAATGGGGGGTAACGACGTGCTCAAGAGAGAGAAAGACGAGATCTACGGGTAAGACAATATTACAAATATATAGGTACAGATACACACAAACAACAGTGTTTGAATTAAACTTTCCGCGCATCAAAACCGCTCAAGAGTCGAGGTGCGGATACGAGGCACAGAACTGCAGTTTAGCATTCCCGCAGTATAACAATCCCTCGGTCGGATTTGACTTCAGTTTGACGTGAACTTCAATAAACTCCGACACCAAATAACATACAAATACAGCGATGATTCTCTTCTAGAGACAAAGAACACGTGGTTGAAAACAAACAGAGTATAGTTATATATATATATATATATATAATATATATATCCTATAAATATTATATATAATATAGGCGTTTTGAGGTAGCCGATAACTTGTCCCATATATATGAAACTATGTCCAGAGGACGGTGTTGGTAGGTATATATACTTACCCTACAGCACTGAGAGTGACAAGTATATTTTCACGTTTAACATAAAATATTTAAATCGTGTGGCCCTGACTCCGGCATTCATTTGTGCCCTACAGCCCTAGTGAATTCAGTTCGTTAAAAGGAACCTTGTTTAAAAGGTTGGGGGGGGGGGGGGGGGGGGGGGGGGGGGGGGGGGGGGGGGGGGGGGGGTGTAAAATGTACCCCCAGTAAAAGATGCGGATCGTCGGTGTTTCCTGGAGCCGAATGCTTAAGCTGGTAATTACAGGTCAATTTCTCTGAGGGCACGGGAGGCAAGTGTTAACTCGACGAGAGAACAGAGACCTTCCCTCGACAAACACAAAAAAAGAGAGGAAGAAACAAAGACAGACAGAAAGGAGAGAGTGAAAAAGAGTAATAAAAAAGAGCAGGAAGGGAAAGAAAGAACGAGGGAACAGAGGCACTGGAAGAGTTTTTGAAGCGGGGGTGCTGAAAGCCATTGAACAGACCTGTAACCTCTATGTATGACGGAAG
>NC_054573.1:2849508-2852008 GCF_017654505.1 Polyodon spathula | reverse complement strand
CGTTAACTTTATCCAGACTTGGATTTACTGACGGTATTTTATTTAATCCCCCTAAAAAGTGTTTAAATTTTTTTTTTTTCTCTCCCAAATGTTTTCATTTCTCAGATGATTCAAGCCATACAAGTTCTCCGATTCCACCTGCTGGAGTTAGAAAAGGTAAACGATCATCCCTTTATTAGCTGGGACGGGAGGAGAATGCAAACAAACTGGACTGCCAATGCATAACGCACAGACAGATAAAGCAGAGACTGTGCGCTACAGACTCACTGCAAATCATGCCTGCTCCCTCAAAATAAACACTGGGGTAAACAAACCCTTATAAAAGCACAGCACAGTGGAATAAAGCACAGAGAGGTCTGGTAAAGTATAGGGAAGCATTGTAAAGCACAGAGAGGTCTGGTAAAGCATAGGGAAGCACTGTAAAGCACAGAGAGGTCTGGTAAAGCATAGGGAAGCACTGTAAAGCACAGAGAAGTCTGGTAAAGCATAGGGAAGCATTGTAAAGCACAGAGAGGTCTGGTAAAGCATAGAGAAGCATTGTAAAGCACAGAGAGGTCTGGTAAAGCATAGGGAAGCATTGTAAAGCACAGAGAGGTCTGGTAAAGCATAGGGAAGCATTGTAAAGCACAGAGAGGTCTGGTAAAGCATAGGGAAGCATTGTAAAGGACAGAGAGGTCTGGTAAAGCATAGGGAAGCATTGTAAAGCACAGAGAGGTCTGCTAAAGCATAGGCAAGCATTGTAAAGCACAGAGAGGTCACTGTGCAGATTTACTGTGCTGTAGGGTAGTGCCAGCATCCCTGTTTTCTCTCTCTCTCTCTCTCTCTCTCTCTCTCTCTCTCTCCCCAAAGCGCTCTGTGTTTTTTTGTTGTTGTTATTTTTTAGGCCACTGCCCCAGATTAGAATCTCTCCCCCAAAATACAGAGTTCACTCACAGATCAGCAAACCCAGCGACTCGCTCACAATATCAGTGCAGAAAGGGGACTGGCCATTCCCTCCCACTGGTTTAGTACAAAGGGAGGGGTCCTTAGCCAGATTGTTTTTGTGCTGGGCTTTGGGTAGCTGGATAGAAGGTTAGGGTTTGGTTAGCTGGATAGAGGGTTAGGGTCACTGGATTAATCTAACAGCTTCAAAATCTCTCTGATCAATTCTGTTTATTAATGCAATGTAATCTAACAGCTTCACAATCTCTCTGATCAGTTCTGTATATTAATGCAATGTAATCTAACAGCTTCACAATCTCTCTGATCAGTTCTGTATATTAATGCCATGTAATCCAACAGGTTCATGATCTGTGTGATAATTTCTGCCATCGCTACATCACCTGTCTGAAGGGGAAGATGCCCATCGATCTGGTGATGGACGATCGGGACGGTGGCTCCAAATCAGACATGGAGGATTTCACTGGGTCCTGCACCAGCCTGTCTGATCAGGTGAGAGACACAGAAACACACACTGAGACACTAAGAGATACACACTGAAAGACACTGAGAAAGCAACTGTCTCAATGTATAGCACCTGTCTCAGTGTAATGCTTCTGTCTCAGTGTAGGGCTCCTGTCTCAGTATGAGGCTCCTGTTTCAGTGTAGGGCTCCTGCCTCAGTCCAGAGCTCCTGTCTCAATGTAGAGCTTCTGTCTCAGTGTAGAGCTCATGTCTCAGTGCAGAACTCCTGTCACTGTGTAGGGCTCCTGTCTCAGTGTAGGGTTCCTGTGTCAGTGTAGAGCTCTTATCTCAGTGTAAGGTTCCTGTCTCAGTGTAGGGTTCCTGTCTGTGTTTAGCTCAATGCAGACTCTCTGCTTCCATGTCACTTCTAATGCGGCCTCAAGGCCTGGATTAAAAATGCAACAGAACTGCTGAGAGAGAGGGAGAGAGAGAGAGAGAGTGGGGGAGATGGAGAAGGGGGAGAGGGAGAGATCGAGGGAGAGGGAGAGGGAGAGGGGAGAGGGAGATAGCCTGGCTGCAGTGTGTCTCTAGCGAGGTGGGAGAGTTAATTTTCTTCATCCCCCTCTCCCACGTTTCATCTCCGCTGTACTCCCTCCCTCCCTCCTCTTCATCCCTCTCTCTCTTGGGTCGTCACCCCCCTCATTCCTCAGAGCTCCCTCCCCTGCCGGCGCTGGCAGATTTATCACCACCAACCAATGGGAGGTCAAGTGATGGTCAACCATGCTGTAATGAGAGAGAGAGAGAGAGAGAGAAGGAGAGAGAGAGAGGGTTGGAGAGTGTGTCTTGGCTCTCTAGCAGCTGTGTTTCGGGGGAGCTTGTGGCCAGCGTGCCCCCCCCCACCTCCTTGTAAATGTGTCTGTGCTTTATAATAATAATAATAATAATAACAACAATAATAATAATAATAAACCTGCTGCCAACTCAGTGTTTGGAGGTCTTTATTTTTCTTTCCTGCTGATGTTAATGTGGTCTCTCCTCCCCTCTCACTCTCCTCTCTCCTCTCACTCCTCTCCTCTCCTCTCATTCTCTGTCTCATTCTCAGAATCACTCCTGGATCA
>NC_054573.1:2772008-2844508 GCF_017654505.1 Polyodon spathula | reverse complement strand
GAAAAACTTCGGGCCCATCCCTCCACATCATTTGTAAGTTAGTAATTTTTCAAGCTGGAATCTGACAGGAGAGAAGCCGGGGAATGTGAAGGGAGGAGTCCTCCCTCAAACACACACTGAGACACACACTTAAGATATACTGAGATACACACACTGAGATATACTGAGACACACACACTGAGACACACACACTGAGACACACACACTGAGACACACACACTGAGATACACACACTGAGATATACTGAGACACACACACTGAGACACACACACTGAGATACACACACTGTATTAAAGTCTTCTATTCTGTTTCTTGCATGGGGAACGCCCCGGCTTGTCTGGGTGGAGTGAGTCATGCGTGTTGTGTCCTGTGCTTTGTGTCCTCTTGCAGCACCCATACCCTTCAGAAGAGCAGAAGAAGCAGTTGGCTCAGGACACTGGCCTCACCATCCTTCAGGTCAACAACTGGTGAGTCTGCGCCACGCAAACTGGGACCAGTTACAGCTTCAACCACACCCTCCTCCCTTCAACCACACCCTCCTCCCTTCAACCACACCCTCCTCCCTTCAACCACACCCTCCTCCCTTCAACCACACCGTCATCCCTTCAACCACACCCTCCTCCCTTCAACCACACCCTCCTCCCTTCAACCACACCGTCATCCCTTCAACCACACCCTCCTCCCTTCAACCACATGTCATCCCTTCAACAACACCGTCATCCCTTCAACCACACACTCCTCCCTTCAACCACACCCTCCTCCCTTCAACCACACCATCATCCCTTCAACCACACACTCCTCCCTTCAACCACATGTCATCCCTTCAACAACACCGTCATCCCTTCAACCACACACTCCTCCCTTCAACCACACCCTCCTCCCTTCAACCACACCATCATCCCTTCAACCACACACTCCTCCCTTCAACCACACCCTCCTGCCTTCAACCACACCCTCCTCCCTTCAACCACACCCTCCTCCCTTCAACCGCACCCTCATCCCTTCAACTGCACCCTCATCCCTTCAACCACGCTGGTCTGGGTGACACTGGGATTGCAGTGGAAGTCTTGTCTCCAGCCCTGCAGTTGAGCTTGTCGCTATGTCCTGATCTCTGTTCCTGTTCCTGTCTCTCTACAGGTTCATCAATGCCCGGCGACGCATCGTCCAGCCCATGATTGACCAGTCGAACCGCTCGGGTGAGCTCACTGACGCCCCCCCCCCCCCCCCCCCCCCCCAAACAACAGGAAACAATTAATTTAATCACAGGCCGTTTTCCAGAGAACTGCTTTAATGTAGATTAATTTAGCAATAATTATTATTATTATTATTATTATTATTATTTTGTAGCTGTTGATGGTTTAACTGCTCATTTCAATGTGCACTCACTGTGTTTCTCGATGCTCTTCTCCTATAGGTCAGGGCACTCCCTACAGTCCTGACGGGCAGCCAATGGGAGGCTACATCATGGAGGGACAGCAGCACATGGGGATCCGCCCACCAGGTGAGACATTGCAGTAAATACCAGTAACAAACTAATCTGCTTTACCAGACCTCTCTGTGCTTTACAATGCTTCCCTATGCTTTACCAGACCTCTCTGTGCTTTACAATGCTTCCCTATGCTTTACCACACCTCTCTGTGCTTTACAATGCTTCCCTATGCTTTACCAGACCTCTCTGTGCTTTACAATGCTTCCCTATGCTTTACCAGACCTCTCTGTGCTTTACAATGCTTCCCTATGCTTTACCAGACCTCTCTGTGCTTTACAATGCCTCCCTATGCTTTACCAGACCTCTCTGTGCTTTACAATGCATCCCTATGCTTTACCAGACCTCTCTGTGCTTTATAATGCTTCCCTATGCTTTACCAGACCTCTCTGTGCTTTACAATGCTTCCCTATGCTTTACCGTGCTTTCACTATGCTGTATTACACTATGCTGTGCTTTTACTGTGGGAAACTTTTAGAAGGGAACTATCTGATAATCTTTGCTGATGCTGTAGGGTAGCCCTCTGTGTCTGAGCCCCTGTTTAACCCCTTCTCCCCCTCTCCTTCCTCTCCTCTCCTTTCCTGTGTCTCTCTCTCAGGTCTACAGGGAATGGCATCTCTGGGTTCGGAGTACCCCGGGGGTGGAATGGGGCTTGGCCTGGCCCAGCCCGGATACCCCCCAGGCCCACTGGCCCCCCATGCAGCCCCCTCGCTGCGGCACCCCCCCTCCCTGCACTCCTATCCCCCACCACACCCCGCCATGCTGCTGCACGGTCCCCCTGGTGCACACGGAGCCCACCATGTGCTGTCAGCCACAAGCCCGGGGGAGCAGCTGCTGGGGGGGCAGAGCATGGATATCCACGCGCACTAGAGACCCACACAGCCCTGCAAGTCCCTCTGGAGCTCCCACTGGAACTAGAGACCCACGCAGCCCTGCCTGTCTGTCTGGAGCTCCCACTGGAACTAGAGACCCACACAGCCCTGCCTGTATCTCAGAAACTCCCACTGGAACTAGAGACCCACACAGCCCTGCCTGTCTCTCTGAAACTCCCACTGGAACTAGAGACCCACACAGCCCTGCCTGTCTCTCTGGAGCTCCCACTGGAACTAGAGACCCACACAGCCCTGCCTGTCTTTCTGGAGCTCCCAATGGAACTAGAGACCCACACAGCCCTGCCTGCCTCTCTGGAGCTCCCACTGGAACTAGAGACCCACACAGCCCTGCCTGTCTCTCTGGAGCTCCCAATGGAACTAGAGACCCACACAGCCCTGCCTGTCTCTCTGGAGCTCCCACTGGAACTAGAGACCCACACAGCCCTGCCTGTCTCTCTGAAACTCCCACTGGAACTAGAGAAACACACAGCCCTGCCATCTCTCTGGAGCTCCCACTGGAACTAGAGACCCACACAGCCCAGCCAGTCCCTCTGAAACTACCACTGGAACTAGAGACCCACACAGCCCTGCCTGTCTCTCTGAAACTCCCACTGGAACTAGAGACCACCACAGCCCTGCCTGTCTCTCTGGAGCTCCCACTGGAACTAGAGACCACCACAGCCCTGCCTGTCTCTCTGACCATCTGCAGCTACAGATATAAATAGGGTGACGAGAAAACACAATGACATAACAAGAGCTGGAGTAACAACAGAATAGTGAACTACTTACAGTAACTACCTAAAGACAGGACCCCACCTCAGCTAACTAACTAACTAACTAACTAACTAACTAACTAACTAACTAACTAACTAACTAGCTGCCTTGCTAATGCCCACAAGGCAAGATAAAAATAAATAAATAACGAAAGCTTTATTGAGCCCTGCAGTTTGCAGCCTGAGAAGCAGTGGTTCTAGAATACGCGTGATCCGAGCTGCTCTAGAACCCACTTGCTGTTAGAATTGCACGTTCTAGACTGCAGTCATAGGAGGACCTCCAGAGTCAGAGAGAGACGGAGGAACTTTAAACTCCACCATGTGACAGCTGCTAAAGACTTTTTTTAAACTTGTAAATGTCCTGGGGCATGCTTCATTTTGGTTTGGGTGCAGGTGTAGGGGGCTACTGGATCCCCCGCCCACCTCCTCAATGAAAGCTCCCTAAAGACTCGAACCCCTCCTGCCTCACACAGCAGCACTGCTCCAGCAGAGAAAGGCTGGCTCTTGTCTCTCATGCTGTGGTTAACCTGGCTGGTTGGAGGAAACGACAAGAGAACCGTCGGGGGTTCTGCGGACGCCAGGGCATGTGTGCGCTTCTTCTCTGCCTGCTTTTGTTTATTCCCCCCTTTTGCTTGGAAGTGGGATAAAGACTCCGCCGGGAAGCTCCCCTGCCCCAAATACACACCTAAAGGAAGAACGAAACAGCGAAAAAGAAGGTTGGCTGGGCTCCAACCTTCACTTCTCTACTGGGCTTCATTCACATCCTGTATTGATTCCAGGTTTGCTGCAAATACAACAGAATAGATTTGTTTTAATCAGAGAGACCAAATCTTATACCCTGGACTCAGACACATTGACAGGAACAGTCACCTGCCTCTTACACCCTGGACTCAGAGACATTGACAGGCACAGTCACCCACCTCAGAGAAATTGACAGGCAGTCACCCGCCTCTTACACCCCAGACTCAGAGACACTGACAGGCACAGTCACCCGCCTCTTACACCCTGGACTCAGAGACATTGACAGGCACAGTCACCCGCCTCTTACACCCCAGACTCAGTGACACTGACAGGCACAGTCACCCGCCTCTTACATCCCGGACTCAGTGACATTGACAGGCACAGTCACCCTCCTCTTACACCCCAGACTCAGTGACATTGACAGGCAGTCACCCGCCTCTTACACCCCAGACTCAGTGACATTGACAGGCACAGTCACCCGCCTCTTACACCCCAGACTCAGTGACATTGACAGGCACAGTGACCCCCCCCCACTGCGCACGGAGAGTATCACCACTACGTCCGTTTGGATATGAGAGGGGGAAGCTTCTAATAATGAACTGAAGGATTTACAGCAAATTTAAGTACCAGAGACAGAGACCTGTCCGTTTTGTTTTGTTTATAAAGAAAAAAAAGTTACAAAAAAAAAAAAAATTAAGTTAAACTTGTATGATTTTTTCATTGTTTCATTGCTTGTAATGTTTTCTCTGATTTTTATGATAAAGATCTCATTTGAAGAAAAAAAAAAAACAGGAAGCTTCTGTCTGTGAGTTTTATTCTGTTACTCTCCTCGTCCCCCAGATCAACATCCATATAAAACTGGACCACGCTGAATCTTCCACAATGATTATACTGTCATTCATCAGAGTCTACCTTATAAAGAAATCTGAATCGCATCAAGTGCTGTATATTTTAAAGACATTTCAGAGGGCTGTGTCTCATCAATATCAGGGTCTAGTGCTGTATATTATAAAGACATTTCAGAGGGCTGGATCTCATCAATATCAGGGTCTAGTGCTGTATATTATAAAGACATTTCAGAGGGCTGGATCTCATCAATATCAGGGTCTAGTGCTGTATATTATAAAGACATTTCAGAGGGCTGGATCTCATCAATATCAGGGTCTAGTGCTGTATATTATAAAGACATTTCAGAGGGCTGGATCTCATCAATATCAGGGTCTAGTGCTGTATATTATAAAGACATTTCAGAGGGCTGGATCTCATCAATATCAGGGTCTAGTGCTGTATATTATAAAGACATTTCAGAGGGCTGGATCTCATCAATATCAGGGTCTAGTGCTGTATATTATAAAGACATTTCAGAGGGCTGGATCTCATCAATATCAGGGTCTAGTGCTGTATATTATAAAGACATTTCAGAGGGCTGGATCTTATCAATATCAGGGTCTAGTGCTGTATATTATAAAGACATTTCAGAGGGCTGGATCTCATCAATATCAGGGTCTAGTGCTGTATATTATAAAGACATTTCAGAGGGCTATCTACATTGCCATTAAGATCATTAAGTGTATAGTTAGCTCCCTCTCCTTATCCCTCTCCCTCTCCCTATCCCTCTCTCCTTCTCCTCTTCCTCTCCATCTCTCTCCCTCTATCTCTCCAGGTGGTTCCTGTTAGAAGGGGCTGGCTATGACTCCAGATAGCAGCATTCCTCAGTGCTGACCTCACCCTGGGGGGGGGGGGGGAAAGGGGGGGGGGAAGGTTGGGGCAACACCCTGATACTACCCCCCCCCACCCAACACACACACACACACCCTGCCCCTCCGATAGGAGATAAACAACACTGACACACACACACACAAAGTCACACACACACACACACACATACAGACACAGGGACACATACAGAGACTCACAAGCTGTTGGTTTGGCTTGTTGATGGTCAGGAGCGGCTGCAATCCAGCACTAATGAATTGTGACTCATTAGTAAACATCCCTGGCTGCCTGCCACTGTAACAAGGGGGGGGGGGGGGGGGGGGGGGGGGGGGAGTGGCGCCAGGGAAGGGGGGGGTGGGGGGACATAGGCTCGCTCCTAACCCCTTCACTGCCGAGATCACATACGTTGGAGCCGAAACACTTGTCTGTTTCAGTAACACTGATGAAGGCACTAGAGCCCAAACGGTGGTCTGCTTGACTCGGTTTAGTTTCAATAACACTGATGAAGGCACTAGCTGAAATGTCCTGAGTGCTTTTTATCAGAGATGCACTCCAGTCATTCAGAACAGTTTAATCTCATTTCAGCTGAATGCAGCCTCATCCCATCAATCCTGGAGTGCAGTGTGCTAGCTGGACGCTGCCAGGGTCACACAGAGTTTGATTGCTCCAGTTTTCTGCGTTTCTGTCTCTTTCTCTGTGCCCTGTAAAGATGGATGTGCCCCCAGGCTCAGGGTCAGAGTTCACTGCGGGGTCAACGGGAAGCCAGCCCAGCTCAATCACCTCCTCGGAGACGACCCTCCAGATAAGAGGTGACCCCGTCATCGATTCCGAGGGGGGGGGGGGGGGGGTTACCCACAGTACACAAGAGCGCAGCAGAGAGAGGGAGTGTATGTGTGTGTGGGTATCAGTTTGTGTATCAATGTGCGTGTGTGTATCAGTGTGCGTGTGTGTATCAGTGTGTGTGCCTCAATGTGTGTGTGTATCAGTATGTGTGTGTGGGTATCAGTGTGTGTGTGTATATCAGTGTGTATGTGTCAGTGTGTGTGTATCAGTGTGTGTGTTGTATACTGTGTGTGTCTCCTGTGTCTTGTCAGAGTGGATGATAGATGACTCTCGCTGAGCCATCGGAATGAGGCTCTTGGGACCTGGAAACACAACTGTCATTGTGGGACACCTGCCATTCACCCCCCCCCCCGGGAAGGGGTTAAACAAGGAGGAGAGAGGCTCAGTGAGTCAATGTGAGCTGCAGCTGGCTGAGAGACACACAGCACAGCCCCCTCTACTGGCACGCAAGAGGAATTGTCCATCAGGGACAGGACAGTGAGACCTGAATGAACACAGTAACACCCACTAGAGCCACACTGCACCCCCCCCCCCCCCCACTGCACACTCCTAATCCTTCCTCAGCGGTAACTGGATTTTGTGATTGTGTGTTTTTGTGTATGTGTGTGTGTCTATGTATTTTGTTGTCCTTGTGTGTGTCTCTCAGTTTGCGTGTGTATCAGTGTGTGTGTGTGTGTGTGTGTGTGTGGCGGGGGGGGGGGTGTTTTCATGCAAGCTGTTCAATGGAGAAGGTCATTAATCATCTCATTACACACCTGTCAGAATGCGTACAATGGGGGGAGGATTCTGTGCACCAGAGACCGGTGGGGGGGGGCAAGACAGATTTAGCTTTGTGTGTTTTTTTCTTTTTTTGTGATTATGTTAAAAAGATACAAAAATATTCTAAATAAAAGAAAAACAGACATGACTTGACGACGAGAAATCGCTGTGAGACTGCAAGACTCTCACAAGGTCTTAATTTAGAACAGCTATTTGAATTTTTTTTTTTTAAATCACACTACCCTTAGAGCCTGAGAGATGTACCGTAGCAGAAAGATGCTTGCAGTGACTCTGAACGATGCTTGCAGTGACTCTGAACGATGTTTGCAGTGACTCTGAACGAAGCTTGCAGTGGCTCTGAACGATGCTTGCAGTGGCTCTGAACGATGCTTGCAGTGGCTCTGAACGATGCTTGCAGTGGCTCTGAACGATGCTTGCAGTGACTCTGAACGAAGCTTGCAGTGACTCTGAACGATGCTTGCAGTGACTCTGAACGATGCTTGCAGTGACTCTGAACGATGCTTGCAGTGACTCTGAACGATGCTTGCAGTGACTCTGAACGAAGCTTGCAGTGACTCTGAACGATGCTTGCAGTGACTCTGAACGAAGCTTGCAGTGACTCTGAACGATGCTTGCAGTGACTCTGAACGATGCTTGCAGTGACTCTGAACGATGCTTGCAGTGACTCTGAACGATGCTTGCAGTGACTCTGAACGATGCTTGCAGTGACTCTGAACGATGCTTGCAGTGACTCTGAACGATGCTTGCAGTGACTCTGAACGAAGCTTGCAGTGACTCTGAACGATGCTTGCAGTGACTCTGAACGATGCTTGCAGTGACTCTGAACGATGCTTGCAGTGACTCTGAACGATGCTTGCAGTGACTGAACGATGCTTGCAGTGACTCTGAACGATGCTTGCAGTGACTCTGAACGATGTTTGCAGTAGCTCTGACACATGTCACAGTCAGCTGGGAGACAGGAATATCAGCAACTACCCCGAATTACCCTAAAGTGCTGGGAGAATGGGCACCCAGGAGGAGGAATCCGGCACCATTGAAACTAATGAGAGAGAGAGAGAGAGAGAGAGAGAGAGAGAGAGAGAGAAACGGGGGCTGACACACCAGTTAAAAGATTCAAGATAATTACAAATCTCACTGTAATCTCATTGTAATCTCATTGTAATCTCACACACTCAACTGAACTGAACCCTTCTGCACTGGAAACGGTTTCAACCCTTTCGGTCTCCCCCCGGAATCAGGGCAAACGTATACATTAGCCAGGTGTTAAAGGTGTAGGATTTTAACCAAAAAAATAGCAGGTCAAATATTTGTGTTTGTACAGAAGTTCAGCCAAATTAATTTCACATTCAATACTTCTGCATGTCTTTTGCATATCTAGTTAAACCCTAAGTGTGTTATGAATTCAATAGGAAAGAGAGTACAACTCTCTCTCTTTCTCTCTCTCACACACACACGCACAGTCATAGGTACACACACAGTCATACAGACACACATACACACACACATACACACACGCACACAGTCATACAGACACAGATACACACACACACACGCACAGTCATAGGTACACACACAGTCATACAGACACAGATACACACACAGTCATACAAACACACACACACACACACACACACACACACACAGTCATACAGACACAGATAGGCACACACACAACAGCTCAGCTGAATCACCAGCCTAGTTCCTACAATTGCGTAAAAAGTTGTGCTCTGGCGACCCCGTGTGGTTAGAAAGAAGTATTACAAGACCTTTCACTTGTCAAGTGAGTGGCGAGTGTTTTGGGACAGAACAAATAAATCAAATAAACCTTCCTCAAAAGGAACGGCATTTTTTTTTTAAATTTCATTTTACACAGCAAATGCTTTTCTCAAATGTTTTTTATTTTTATTTGAATGTACATTTTTTATTTCACTGCAGGCTCTATAGATTTCAGACACTGGATCAAACATGGCTTGAAATGAACTGGCAAACACAACCCTGTTTAAATGTGCTCCTGAAACGCAGTTTTATAAATTACTGCATCAAAAAAAACAAAAAAACAAAGGAAACCAAGACTTTTCAATTCTGATCAAAAATGAATAACTAGAAGGTTTGAACTGCAAAGAGTTTCTTTGAGTCTTTGTATAAAAACTGATAGACAGGAGGCGCTGTAACAGCTTTGAGGGGAGGGGGGTGGGAAAGTCTTTGTTCGGGTTCCTCAGTGGTGGGGGTGCGCATCAAGTCCAGGAGGGCGGGGCTTAGCCAATACGGATGCTGATTGGTGGAAAGCACAGAAAACGCATTTTCTTTTTCTGTAACAATTTCCAGTTGCAAATCTACAGAATCCCCAGAATCTATAACCCAGACAGAATGCCATGTGATCAGTGATACTCTCACCTACACAGCGAGGCTGCCTCCAGCGAGGAGGGGGGGTGTGATCAGTGATACTCTCACCTGCACAGCGAGGCTGCCTCCAGCGAGGAGGGGGGGTGTGATCAGTGATACTCTCACCTACACAGCGAGGCTGCCTCCAGCAAGGAGGGGGGGTGTGATCAGTGATACTCTCACCTGCACAGCGAGGCTGCCTCCAGTGAGGAGGATATGTATTGGGGTGTGTGTGTGTATCAGTGTGTGTGTGTGTGTGTGTATCACTGTGTGTGTATATCAGTGCGTGTGTTTGCTGGGGTGCAGAGTTCCTCTCACCTCTGTGCACGGCAATGCTGCCTCGAGGAAGGTGGAGTGTCTCCTCACTGTAGTGGTAAACCTCAGAGCCTGAAACACAAACACACCCAAACAGGGAGCTGCAATCACACCAATAACAACCACCACAGCTATACCACTACCACTACCAATACAAAGAAAACAAATCTGGAGAGGAGAGGAGGAGGAGAGGGGGAGGAGAGAGAGGAGAGGGAGAGGAGGAGCAGGAGGAAGAGAGGGGAGGAGAGAGAGGAGGAGAGGAGAGGAGGAGAGGAGAGGAGGAGAGGAGGAATAGAGAGGGGGCTGTGTTGAGAGCAGTAGAGAGGGGGGCTGTGCTGTCCTCTCACCACTGGTCTGCAACATTCTGTGCTTGATGTTGTCGATCACTCCGGTTATTTTCTGATAGATCAGGTGTCCACAGCACTGATAGAGGATGAAGCAGAACAGCACACTGCACAGAATACCCATCGTCACCTAGGATCAATAATTAATAATCAATACTCTATAATACTGCAGAGCCACTGTGAAGCAGAACAGCACACTGCACAGAATATCTATCATCACCTAGGATCAATAATCAATACCATCCCTAATCTACAATGGGTTTGAACCCCTGTCTGCTCTCACCAGCATGCAGAAGAGTCCTCTGTAGGCGTTGAGAGGCAGGCCGTGGATGTGAATCACAAACTGCAGCTTGTAGTCACAGTACGTGCTGGTGTCCACTCCCCTACAGAGAGACACGGAGAGACGTCAACACAGCTATACAGAAAGACACAGGGAGACGTCAACACAGCTATACAGAAAGACACGGGGAGACATCAATACAGCTATACAGAAAGACACGGGGAGACTACAACAAAGCTATACAGAAAGACACGGGGAGACGTTAACACAGCTATACAGAAAGACACGGGGAGACTACAACAAAGCTATACAGAAAGACACGGGGAGACGTCAACACAGCTATACAGAGAGACACTGGGAGACATCATCACAGCTCTACAGAGAGACACAGGGAGACGTCAACACAGCCATACAGAGAGACACAGGGAGACGTCAACACAGCCATACAGAAAGACACGGGGAGACATCAACAAAGCTATACAGAGAGACACGGGGAGACATCCACACAGCCATACAGAGAGACACAGGGAGACGTCAACACAGCCATACAGAGAGAGACAGGGAAACGTCAACACAGCCACACACGAGAAACAAATACACACGCACGCGCGCACACACACACACACATGCACGCACACACACTCTGAGACAAACACAAGTGCGATGCTGTGCTCACCTGTTAGAGACCTCCACAAAGAAGTAGAAGTCTGGAGCCTGGAGCCCATCTGCAGTGATGTCAGAGCAGGGAGAGCGAGTCTGACAAATCCAGCTACAGCAAAACAAGAGGGAGCAATACACAGCAAGAGGAGAGGAGAGACACAAACAGAGGAGAGAAGAGACAGAGGAGAGGAGAGAAACAAACCAAGGAGAGGAGAGACACAGAGGAGAGGAGAGACACAAACACAGGAGATGAGAGACAGAGAGGAGAGACACACAACGAGAGGAGAGACCACAACAAGCACACACACACACAATGTCTCTCCTGTCCCCTCTCTTACCCCACGCTGTTAGCAGTCCCATGGAAGATGTAGAAGCCTTGTTCTGTTTTGTTGACGTTCCCTTCAGGCATTGTCCAGATCAGAGCCATCTTATCACTGTGAGGGAGAGGAGAGAAGAGCAAGAAGAGGGGGAGAGAAGAGAGGAGGGGATAAAGGAGAGGCGAGGGGAGGGGATAAAGGAGAGGAGAGAAGAGGAAAGAGGACAGGAGAGGAGAGAAGAGGAAGAGAGGAGAGGAGAGGAGAGAGAAGAGATAAGAGTGGGAGATGAGAGAGGAGAGAGAAGAGGGGAGAGAAGAGGGTGAGACAGGGATAAGAGAGAGGAGAAAGGAGAGAAGAAAGGTGAGTTTGGAGGGGAAATAAGATTATCATATCAACCTCTTAACTGCACTCTCTCCCCTTTCACCTGTGGCTCTGGCTGTTGTATATCAGGATCTCCTCCTCACTGTAATGTCTCATATTGTCCAGGGAGTAGGGGCCTCCTCCAATGATCAGAAAGGTGTAGCTGCGGCAGAGGTGAGAGCAGAGGGGAGAGGGTAGATGGAAAGGAGGAAGACAGAGGAGAGAGAGGTCCTGACAGAATGATTTGTTTTTTTCCTCACTGCACTTTGCTGTTTCCTCAACCCTTTGGATTGAATGGAGAGACGAAGGCTAGACTGCAAAGCACAGGGTTGAAAGAGGAACGTCTCACTGTTCAACTGGAGAGCAGGCTGTGCAGTGGAGAGGGCAGCACGGGTCTCATGCTGATGTCAGTGTAATTAACTGATCAGCCACTGGGAGGAGATTCATCACACCCTGAGGCTGAGTGATAACAGCGATTAATTGAAAGCTTCCTTGGTTGTTTACCTGCCCAGGAACTGTCCCGAATCTCCTGACACCATGTCCTGGATCTGGAAGAAAGGGTAGAAAGCTGCAAGACACACACAAAAAAAGAAGAAATACATTAACTGGAAACATCATCCACAAATATGAAATGCATGAGCTGGAAACATCATCCACAAATATGAAATGCATGAGCTGGAAATATCATCCACAAATATGAAATGCATGAGCTGGAAATATCATCCACCAATATGAAATGCATGAGCTGGAAATATCATCCACCAATATGAAATGCATGGGCTGGAAATATCATCCACCAATATGAAATGCATGAGCTGGAAATATCATCCACCAATATGAAATGCATGAGCTGGAAATATCATCCACCAGTATGAAATGCTCAACAGCTCAGAGTGCAGAAACCTGACAAGACCAACGACATGCATTTCCACTGGAAGTCTGTCTAGAAGAGTTTCTTTTTAATACGGCTGACAGCAAAATGTGGAATTTCTTATCCACTAGAGGGAAGACCCTTATAAAAGTGTCCCGCACTAAAAGCACAGCACACTGAAAGCATGGTAAAGCACAGGCAAGCATTGTAAAGCACAGAGAGGTCTGGTAAAGCATAGGGAAGCATTGTAAAGCACAGAGAGGTCTGGTAAAGCATAGTCAAGCATTGTAATGTACAGAGAGGGATGGTAAAGTGATACAGCACACTGTGATACAATGCAGTGTAATACAGCACAGTGTAATACAGCACAGGGTGATACAGCACAGTGTAATATAACTCAGTGTAATACAGCACAGTGTGATACAACACAGTGTAATAGATCACATTGTGATACAGCACAGGGTGAAACAGCACAGTATAATACAGCACAGTGTGATACAGCACAGAGAAAGCAAGTCTTACTGTCCTCATAGTAGAAGCAGGGCATCTCTGGGTCAGGGTCCAGGCAGTCAAAGTAGCGCTTATTGGTCTCCTTGGTGTACTGCAGCGTGTACGTGATGTCAAACGCTATCCTGCGACCAGGGGGGCAGCCCACTGACACTGGGAGCATAGTGTAACCCTGAGAGGAGAGAGAGAGGTTGAGTGTGAGAGTGACAGTGGGTGTGAAAGTGAGTGACAGTGAGTGAGTGTGTGTAACAGTGAGTAAGTGTGACAGCGAGTGTGTGTGACAGTGAGTGTGTGAGTGTAACAGTGAGTGTGTGTGTCAGACTGACCTGCCGCTCCAGCCCAGACTCAGTCTCTTGGTAGCAGGACTTCATTCCATTCATCACCTGGAGAGAGAGACAGAGGCAACACTACACACAGCTACACAACACAGGTTAACACAACACACAGCTACACAGCATAGGTTAACACAACACAGGTTAACAGCTACATGTTAAATAACCGATCTCACCGACAGTGTGAAGCTGAAGCTCTTGAGATTCAGTCCTGTCAGGCTCTGTGTTGTAATCTTCGCTCTTTCGACCAGCGTGATCTAGAGAGAGGAAGAGAAAAAGGGGAGGAGAGAGGAGACAGAAGAGAGAAGAGATTTTGAAGGGTCAGTATCAATTAGCATCGCGGCTCCTCTGTTGATCAGTCAGTATTGATCAGTGTGGATGGTTACCTGGTACAGCACGGCTCTGTTGATCAGTAGGTGTTGATCAGTCAGTGTTGATCAGTGTGGATGGTTACCTGGTACAGCACGGCTCCTCTGTTGATCAGTCAGTATTGATCAGTGTGGATGGTTACCTGGTACAGCAAGGCTCCTCTGTTGATCAGTCAGTATTGATCAGTAGGTGTTGATCAGTCAGTATTGATCAGTCAGTGTTGATCAGTCAGTATTGATCAGTGTGGATGGTTACCTGGTACAGCACGGCTCCTCTGTTGATCAGTCAGTGTTGATCAGTAGGTGTTGATCAGTCAGTGTTGATCAGTCAGTATTGATCAGTGTGGATGGTTACCTGGTACAGCAAGGCTCCTCTGTTGATCAGTAGGTGTTGATCAGTCAGTATTGATCAGTCAGTGTTGATCAGTGTGGATGGTTACCTGGTACAGCACGGCTCCTCTGTTGATCAGTCAGTGTTGATCAGTCAGTGTTGATCAGTCAGTATTGATCAGTCAGTGTGAATCAGTCAGTATTGATCAGTGTGGATGGTTACCTGGTACAGCACGGCTCCTCTGTTGATGAGCTCCTGCCGAGTCACCAGGATGTCGATGTAATCAATGTTTGAAATGACCGCAGCGAGCCAGACACTGCTGAGCTTCCTCTGCAAGCTGGACACGTCTGAAACACAGCAGCACACACACACACACTGATACACACACACTAACACACACACACACACACACACACACACACTGATAAACACACTGAGACACACACACACACTCCCTGTACCGTGGAGCTGGGCACGGTTGCGCAGGCTCAGGTACACTGTGAAGTGGTAGGTGCTGGTCCTGTCCAGGTAGATCCGGTCTGGGAGGGAGTGCTGGCTCCAGCCCCTGTGCTCCTTGGCGTAGTACCTCATCTCCACATGCACCCCCCCACTGGATAGACGGTTACTGGCCAGGTACGAGTAGTAATCCTGCAGAGATAGTGAGCTGTACTGGGGAGCCCTGCTTCAGCACCCTCACACACACATAGAGCTATACTGGGGAGCCCTGCTTCAGCACCTTCACACACACAGGGGTATACTGGGGAGCCCTGCTTCAGCACCCCCACACACACAGGGGTATACTGGGAGTCCTGCTTCAGCACTCCCACACACACAGGGCTGTACTGGGGTGCCCTGCTTCAGCACCCCCACACACACAGGGGTATACTGGGAGTCCTGCTTCAGCACTCCCACACACACAGGGCTGTACTGGGGAGCCCTGCTTCAGCACCCCCACACACACAGAGCTATACTGGGGAGCCCTGCTTCAGCACCCCAACACACACAGGGGTATACTGGGAGTCCTGCTTCAGCACCCCCACACACACAGGGCTGTACTGGGGAGCCCTGCTTCAGCATCCCCACACACACAGGGCTATACTGGGGAGCCCTGCTTCAGCACCCCTACACACAAAAAAGATGCACGTTGCAAGATTATAGATGACATAATTCCGATTTTTCACAAAGGGCTAGAGACCAGACATACTGTTTAAAAGCTCATGTGGGTTCATGCAGCTAAAACTACTTTTTATTATTTGCTGCCCTTGCCGTGATTTCTTGTTTTTCATGCCTCACCTCGCCCGTGAAATGTACTAAAAATGACAGCGCCAAAATCATAGCTGTAGTTAAGATCCAATTTGTGTCCAGAGTCAGGGAATGCAGTTTGTTTTCCTCACCTCGTACATGGCTTTGTTCTTCCACCAACGCCAGGTCGGGTCGTGAACTGGGTCTCCGTACGGCTGCAGATACACAGGCAGAGAGACAATGAGACCGTGGCAGCAGAAACCATGCTGCTGTAAACTGTGTGTGTGTGGGAGAGTAAGGTTGGCAGGGATGGGGTTAAATATGTCCCTGCCAGCAATCACAAGTGCAGCTCTCTATGGTGCAGTGCGGTTCTGACCCGGTTATACTGGGAGTGCAGCCACAGCAGCTGGTACAGGAGCCCGTGGTAGATGGAGAGGGAACTCGGAGAGTAGAAGCCCATCGGGTCCAGAACCTCGGGGGGCTCGGCCCGGTACTGCTGGATCCGGCTGAACAGATTGGGAGGAGGGAGGCTTTCAAAATGCATCCGCTGGAAAGGGCAGGGATAGGGGAACACAAAAAGACCACCCTGCCTGAGAGAGGAGAGAGGGGGGGGGCTAGAGAAGAGACAGAGGCTATATATGTAAGGGTTGATATCCCCAATCTGCAAAAGTGGAGACAAATTTGACCCCAATAACTACATCAGCAATATCTGTGTGAGCAGTAATCTAGGGAAGGTGTTCTGCAGTATCATTAACGCCCGGATACTGACCTTCCTTCCTGTCCTGAGTAAGAGTCAGATGGGATTTCTACCAAATTACCAATGACCATATTTACACTCTCCACACCCTAATCAACAAACATGTACAACAAAAAAAAAATTAAGGAAACATGTTCTCTTGTTTTATAGACTTTAAAAAAAGCATTTGATTCCATTTGGCATAAAAGTTGAAATTATAAAATTCTACAAAGTGGTGCAGGGAGTAAAGTTACAAAGTTACTTCTGCAAACCCACAAGCTCAGCCCAGAAATAGAGTCCTCTCAGCCAGCTGGTCCTGAAGAGGAGAGAAAGGGGCTGAAAGCAAGAGAAGAGGGGCGGAGAGAGAGGAGAGGGAGAGAAGAGGGGCTGAGAGAGGAGAACACAAAGAGATGAGCCTGTGAGAGCAATGAGGCAGACTTCCAGTGGAAAGCTGTGCTTGCGCTGAAACACACTCTCACCGTGTGACAGAGCTGCTGGGCAGGTGAGAGGAGAACCTGAGGAGAGACAGGAGCTCAGACAAGGGAATCTTCCTCTTAGCCACAGAGCCAACCCCCGCCACGCTCTCTGTGTACACCACCTGCCAGCGGGGAGAGAGGGGAGGGGAGGGGGAGAGTTGAGAAACGTGCACACTTCTGTTATTATTATTATTATTATTCTCAGTATTGAACCTCGTGCAGCTGCCCCTCTGTGCTGTAGAAGACAGTGAGGAGGCTCTCCTGTTCCACAGTGGCCGGGCCCCTCAGCTGCTGCAGCATCACCAGCGAGTCCCAGGCAGGGGAGGGACGCAAGAGAACCACCTGGGGGTGCCCCTCCAAACCCCACCACACCTACAGAGAGAGAGAGAAGAGAGAAGAGAGAAGAGAGGAGGAGAGGAGTCAAACACCAACACATCTTAGAGAGGAGAGGAGGCGAGAGGAGAGAGGGTCAAACACCAACGCACCTGAGAGAGGAGAGGAGGAGAGAGGGTCAAACACCAACACACCTGAGAGAGAGGAGAGAGGGATGGGAAGAGAGAGGGGAGGGAGGGTGAAGGAGAGGAGAACAGACCGCACCTCCTCATCCTCAGTGACGAAGGTAAACTCCCCTTGGAAGGACAGAGCGAAGTATTTGATCATCTGAGTGGCAGGGAAGCCAGTGAAGAACATGTAGGTGACAGCACTGTCGTATCTGCAGAGAGGAGAGGAACAGGTAGAGATAGGAGACTCAGCAAGCCCCTGGACAACACTCCCACAGGAACATGCAACATGGTACAGCATGGTAGGGAGACGTGTAGGTAAGTAGGTAGGTAGGTAGGTAGGTAGGGAGGGAGACGTGTAGGTAGGTAGGTAGGGAGGAAGATGTGTAGGCAGGTAGGTAGGGAGGGAGACGTGTAGGTAGGGAGGTAGGGAGGGAGACGTGTAGGTAGGTAGGTAGGGAGGGAGACGTGTAGGTAGGGAGGTAGGGAGGGAAACGTGTAGGTAGGTAGGAAGGGAGACGTGTAGGCAGGTAGGTAGGGAAGGAGACGTGTAGGTAGGTAGGTAGGTAGGGAGGGAGACGTGTAGGCAGGTAGGGAGGGAAGGAGACGTGTAGGCAGGTAGGTCAGCCGTGGTTCTTACGAGCAGATGAGCGCGTTCCCCCAGAGAATGAGCAGCCAGCTGTACGGGTTGAACTCGACTCCTCTGATGACCAGCGGGGTGTCGGTGAACAACTCGGAGCCAGTCACAATCAGGAACCCAGAGCCCTGCTCTGTAGAGTGAGAGAGAGAGGGAGAGGGAGAGAGAGAGGGGCACCTCCCTCTCCTCTCCCTCTCTCTCTCTCTCCCTCTCCCCATCCTCTCTGACGCCCTCTCTCTCTCCCTCTCTCTCCCCTCTTCTCACCTGAATGTATCACGGAAAGTGGACTGTCAAGGACGTTGTCCTTGTGAGAAGGGGGGTGGGGTATCCCACCCCACCCCCACCAACTTTCTTTCCCTGACTTTATACAGTGTGCACCTGTACTCACTTTACTCACCTCTGGGTATGAATGTGGGCAGCGGGGTGGGAAATGTGAAGGCAGCGGTGTCTCTGCCTTCAGACAAGGAGAGAAATACGACAAGCCTGTCATTGCATTGACACACACACACACACACTGACACTGACACTGACACACACACTGACACTGCTACTGGCACACACACACACACACACTGACACACACACTAAAACACACACAGACACTGACACACACACAGACGGACACTGACACACACACAGCTTTGCACCCATGAGTACAGTAACACACACACTCACACTGACAGTACAGAGGGTTATGGGGGATCAACACTGTAATTTACTAATAATTAAAAGCAGTACTATATTTAATCAGCTCAAAGCTTCTGTCCATTTCGATCAGAATGATATCAGTCAGCGTGTAGGCTGGATCCTGCGCTGCCCACACAATCCTGCAGGGAGCTGGGGGAGCAACAAGCAGAGAGGGGTACAGTACAAGAACAGCACAGTGTGATACAGCAGCATGGTACAGCAGGGGCAAGCATTGAGAGGGATGGTACAGTATGGGCAAGCATTGAGAGAGATGGTACAGTATGGGCAAGCATTGAGAGAGATGGTACAGGATGGGCAAGCATTAAGAGGGATGGTACAGCATGGGCAAGCATTGAGAGGGATGGTACAGCAGGGGCAAGCATTGAGAGAGATGGTACAGGATATTGAAAAAACAAACCATGGTAAACTAACCTTATAAACGTTTCCCACAGTAAAAGCACAGCATAGTGTAGCAATAAAGCACAGTGAAAGCATTCTAAAGCATAGGCAAGCATTGTAAAGCACAGAGAGGTCTGGTAAAGCATAGGGAAGCATTGTAAAGCACAGAGAGATCTGGTAAAGCATAGGGAAGCATTGTAAAGCACAGAGAGGTCTGGTAAAGCACAGGGAAGCATTGCAAAGCACAGAGAGGGATGGTAAAGCATAGGGAAGCATTGTAAAGCACAGAGAGGTCTGGTAAAGCACAGGGAAGCATTGTAAAGCACAGAGAGGGATGGTAAAGCATAGGGAAGCATTGTAAAGCACAGAGAGGTCTGGTAAAGCATAGGGAAGCATTGTAAAGCACAGAGAGGTCTGGTAAAGCATATTAAAAAACAAACCATGGTAAACGATGGTAAATGCTGAGTGCAGCTATGGGAAAAGCATGGGGGGAGGCTGCTAACCTTGTAGTAGGTCGTACACAGTCAAATCTGAGCCGAAAACTGAATCCCAGTTTCACTAATCCCAGTATGGCTAAATCCCAGTTTGACTCACATTCCACAAAGTCGCAGGGTCTCTTTCCATCTCGGTCAACAATATCATAGCTATATACAGAGCCATCTGGAGAGAGGGAGACAAGGAGAGAGAGGGAGAGGGGAGCGTTAGTTTAGGCATGTAGTGAATGAATAAACATTTAGTAGTAACTGTGAGTAAGACAGACAGACAGACAGACATAAACACAGACAGACGCACACAAACACACACAGATAGAGACACACACACACAGACACACACACAGCAGGTTATATTACCCTGTAGTTCTACTGAATAGATGTATCCACTCTGCCAGCCTCCTCCCACCACATAGAAATACTCCTTTCCATTGAAGGGCAAATACACTGGGACCAGCCTCTCCACACAAAGCCCTTTGAACATGCGGGTCCAGAACTCTGAAAGGAGAGACACAGTGAACACACACTCACTCTCATTCACACTGAAATATTCACAAACATTTACTTGAACATGCAAACCGAGTAATCTGTGAGGCATTGTGAACACACACCCACACACCCACACTGTCACACTGTGCATTCTCACTGTGTGTCTGTATCTCTGTGTCTCTATTTCTCGGTGTCTCTGTATCTCTGTTTCTCAGTGTCTCTGTATCTCTCTGTGTGTCTCTATTTCTCTGTGTGTCTATTTCTCGGTGTCTCTGTATCTCTCTGTGCGTCTCTGTTTCTTGGTATCTCTGTATCTCTCTCTGCGTCTCTATTTCTCTGTGTGTCTCTGTATTTCTCTGTGTTGCTATCGCTCTGTGTGTCTCTGTATCTCTCTGTGAGTCTCTGTGTCTCTGTTTCTCTGTATCCCTGTGTCTCTGTATCTCTCTGCTTTGTGTAGATGTGTACCTGAGGGCTTCTCTGTGAGGGGCAGCAGTGTGAAGTCTCCAGTGAATCGGTACACCAGCTGGTTCTGTCGGATGAAAATTGTGCTCTCGGTGGAGATCACATCCTGGATCGTGGAGGAGAAGTTCGCCTGCGGGCAGCTCAGTGACCCCACCCAGCAGCTATCGATACTCACCTGGGCAGAGACAGAGAGAGGGGGTTACCTGAGCAGCACTGACTCTCCGCCATCTCTCTATCTCGCCTCACCTCCCGTCTCCCCTCCTCTCCTCCCCCTCCCCTCTCTTTCTCACCTCCACCAGTGTTGAGTGCCTGAACTCGGTGGATGACACCAGCACCACTTTATTATTGGGGACACCCCCCAGAACCAGCACCGGCGTCACGGACCGAACAAACCACAGCGGACGAGAGGGGTGCAGGCTCTTCATCATCGAGGGCAGGGCCATCACCTCAGAGGGGAGACAGGGACCGCACTGATTACAATGAGCCTGACCCTAACCCATTTCAGTACTGAGGACCCCGATACCCATCACACTGCTCCCTGCTCCCCCTCTCAACTCCGTCCCAAACGAGCTCTCAATCACACCGCCCACAGCCCCTCCCCCGCCCCCCCCTCACCTCCGTCCCAAACGAGCTCTCAATCACACTGCTCACAGCCCCTCCCGCTCCCCCTCTCACCTCCGTTCCAAACGACCTCTCCATCAGGCCGGGCGAGCTTTTGCTGGGTCTCACGTAGCCGTCCACATTCATGGCAAAGCTGTGGAGGAACAGGAACCAGCGCGTCACCGAGTCCCCTCACTGAGTCCTGCCAGCACCCCCCCACCCCACCACCCCCTCTCACAAACAACAGAGGAACAGGAACCAGCACATCACCGAGTCCCCTCACTGAGTCCTGCCAGCACCCCCCCACCCCACCACCCCCTCTCACAAACAGCAGAGGAACAGGAACCAGCACATCACCGAGTCCCCTCACTGAGTCCTGCCAGCAGCCCCACCCCCCCACCCCCTCTCACAAACAACAGAGGAACAGGAACCAGCACATCACCGAGTCCCCTCACTGAGTCCTGCCAGCACCCCCCCACCCCACCACCCCCTCTCACAAACAACAGAGGAACAGGAACCAGCACATCACCGAGTCCCCTCACTGAGTCCTGCCAGCACCCCCCCACCCCACCACCCCCTCTCACAAACAGCAGAGGAACAGGAACCAGCACATCACCGAGTCCCCTCACTGAGTCCTGCCAGCACCCCCCCACCCCACCACCCCCTCTCACAAACAACAGAGGAACAGGAACCAGCACATCACCGAGTCCCCTCACTGAGTCCTGCCAGCACCCCCCCACCCCACCACCCCCTCTCACAAACAACAGAGGAACAGGAACCAGCACATCACCGAGTCCCCTCACTGAGTCCTGCCAGCACCCCCCCACCCCCTCTCACAAACAGCAGAGGAACAGGAACCAGCACATCACCGAGTCCTGCCAGCACCCCCCCACCCCACCACCCCCTCTCACAAACAGCAGAGGAACAGGAACCAGCACATCACCGAGTCCCCTCACTGAGTCCTGCCAGCACCCCCCCACCCCACCACCCCCTCTCACAAACAGCAGAGGAACAGGAACCAGCACATCACCGAGTCCTGCCAGCACCCCCCCACCCCCTCTCACAAACAGCAGAGGAACAGGAACCAGCACATCACCGAGTCCCCTCACTGAGTCCTGCCAGCACCAAGTTGCGATTGGTTCAGTGTTTCTCACCTCTTGTCCGGTATGTGCCGGCCCAGCCCGTTGGTTTGGACCAGAACCCGGTAGACCACTGACCCGTTTAGGAGTGGAAAGGGGACGTACCAGCCCATAGAACACACCTCACTGTGACAGCCGACTGTGAGAGGAGAGAGACAGAGAGGCACAGGCACACTTTAACAGAGGAAAACATAGCACAGTGACAGCATGGGAAGCATTGTAAAGCACAGAGAGGTCTGGTAAAGCATAGGGAGGCATTGTAAAGCGCAGAGAGGTCTGGTAAAGCATAGGGAAGCATTGTAAAGCACAGTGAAGGAGTGGTAAAGCATAGGCAAGCATTGTAAAGCACAGAGAGGTGTGGTAAAGCATAGGGAAGCATTGTAAAGCACAGAGAGGTCTGGTAAAGCATAGGCAAGCATTGTAAAGCACAGAGAGGTGTGGTAAAGCATAGGGAAGCATTGTAAAGCACAGAGAGGTCTGGTAAAGCATAGGGAAGCATTGTAAAGCACAGAGAGGTCTTGTCAAGCATATTAGAAAACAAGCCATGCTAAACTAACCCTCACTGTCCCACAGTAAAAGACTCTCTCTCACCCTCGTCCAATAGCGGCGCTGCAGTCAGGACCGCCTCCAGCCTCTCAGGCTTCTGACGGACAGGGTGGGCGGGCTCCTGGAATCTCACCGTGACAACAGGCTTCATCCCTGACAGGTGAGCCTCACGCACTGCTGAGCTTCCAAACTCCTGAGGAGAGGAGAGAGGATTGAGAGGGAAGGAGAGGGAGGGGAGAGGAGAGAGGAGAGAGGGGAAGAGGGGATTGGAGAGGGAGGTGAGAGAAAGAGAGGAGAGAGAGGAAGAGGGGAGAGAGGGGAAGGGATAGGGGAGAGAGGAGAGAGGGGATTGGAGAGGGAGGGGAGAGGGGAGAGAGGGGAGAGTGGGGAGAGGGAAGAGGGTAGAGAGGGGAAGGGAGAGGGGAGAGAGGATTGGAGAGGGAGGGGAGAGGAGAGAGGGGGAGAAGGTAGAGAGGGGAGAGAGGAAGAGGGTAGGGAGGGGAAAGGGGATTGGAGAGGGAAAGGAGATGGGAGAGAAGAGAAAGGGGAGAAGGTAGAGAGGGGAGAGGGGAGAGACATCACACAGGGTCCTGGCAGCACACAGTAAATCCCACTCCTGGGTTGCAGTTCCTTACCGCTGTCCTGCACGCCAGGTCTATTCTGATGTAGTAGGGAAAGCACAGGTACTTCTGAAACAGCAGAGAGAGAGAGAGGCAGTGAGAATTCATTACAGATCTACCGGAAACAGCAGAGAGACAGTGAGAAATCATTACAGATCTACCCGAAACAGCAGAGACAGTGAGAATTCTTTACAGATCTACCTGAAACAGCACAGAGAGAGGCAGCGAGAATGCATTACAGACGAACCTCCCACACACCCTCCCCAATCCCTTCCACTTCTCTTTCCCTCTCTCCTCTCTAACCAAGTTCAAATACTTTACTGACAAGACAAGTATTGCCAAAGATAGACTGCGTTAGAGATTCAAAAGAAGAGACAGCAAATAAACAGAATTATATTAGTGTGTCGGGCTCATCTATGGTGTGTCTCTGGTCCTGCGGCAGGATGCTACACTCCTTCTCTCCATCCTTCTCTCCTCACTGCTTTCTGATCCAGTGGATCCACAGCCTGGTCAGTCAGGGTCTCCATCACACTCTGCATGCTGGTGACCGGCTGCTGCTTCTCCAGGCTCCAGTGGAACTCGTGCAGATCCTCGAGGGCGCCGAGTCGAACGAACCACTCACAGGCCTGCGGCCGGCACAGGGGGGCCCACAGCACGGCCAGGGCCAGGGGCCAGAGCTGGGACAGGAGCCAGCCAGGCATGCGGGCTGCAGGCAAGCTGAATACAAGGGCTGAGAATACAAGGGGCTGAATACAAGGGCTGAGAATACAAGGGGCTGAATACAAGGGCTGAGAATACAAGGGGCTGAATACAAAGGGCTGAATACAAGGGCTGAGAATACAAGGGGCTGAATACAAGGGCTGAGAATACAAGAAGCTGAATACAAGGGCTGAGAATACAAGAAGCTGAATACAAGGGTTGAGAATACAAGGGGCTGAATACAAGGGCTGAGAATACAAGGGGCTGAATACGAGGGCTGAGAATACAAGGGGCTGAATACAAAGGGCTGAATACAAGGAGCTGAGAATACAAGGGGCTGAATACGAGGGCTGAGAATACAAGGGGCTGAATACAAGGGGCTGAGAATACAAGGGGCTGAATACAAGGGGCTGAGAATACAAGGGGCTGAATACGAGGGCTGAGAATACAAGGGGCTGAATACAAAGGGCTGAATACAAGGGCTGAGAATACAAGGGGCCGAATACAAGGAGCTGAGAATACAAGGGGCTGAATACGAGGGCTGAGAATACAAGGGGCTGAATACAAGGGGCTGAGAATACAAAGGGCTGAATACAAGGGCTGAGAATACAAGGGGCCGAATACAAGGAGCTGAGAATACAAGGGGCTGAATACGAGGGCTTAGAATACAAGGGGCTGAATACAAGGGGCTGAGAATACAATGGGCTGAATATACAAGGGGCTGAGAATACAAGGGCTGAGAATACAAGGGGCTGAATACAAGGGGCTGAGAATACAAGGGGCTGAATACAAGGGGCTGAGAATACAAGGGGCTGAATACAAGGGCTGAGAATACAAGGGGCTGAATACGAGGGGCTGAGAATACAATGGGCTGAATATACAAGGGGCTAAGAATACAAGGGGCTGAATACAAGGGCTGAATATACAAGGGGCTAAGAATACAAGGGGCTGAATACAAGGGCTGAGAATACAAGGGGCTGAATACAAGGGGCTGAGAATACAAGGGGCTGAATACAAGGGGCTGAGAATACAATGGGCTGAATACAAGGGGCTGAATACAAGGGGCTGAATACAAGGGGCTGAGAACACATGGGGCTGAATATACAAGGGGCTGAGAATACAAGGGGCTGAATACAAGGGGCTGAGAATACAAGGGGCTGAATATACAAGGGGCTGAGAATACAAGGGGCTGAGAATACAAGGGGCTGAGAATACAATGGGCTGAATACAAGGGGCTGAGAATACAAGGGGCTGAATACAAGGGGCTGAGAATACAAGGGGCTGAATATACAAGGGGCTGAGAATACAAGGGGCTGAATACAAGGGGCTGAGAATACAATGGGCTGAATATACAAGGGGCTGAATACAAGGGCTGAGAACACAAGGGGCTGAATACAAGAAAGTTGGGATACAGACAACTGGGGGACACAAACAACAGGGGCTGAAGAAATTGAGAAAGACTTTCGCAAGTTTTGCCATTGAATTTTTCATTAAGCTTCGTTTTTAGTGTTTCTATTGACGACGCTGAGAGAGACTTCTAGTGGAAACGTTTGCCATCGAATCTATTTAATTTATTAAGGTTATTTTAGTATTTTAAATTTAAAGTCTAAAAGTCTTCGGCTTGTATTCAGAGACTCCGTTACTTCGTGTGTCTTATTATTCGTGTAATGTTTATTATTTTTATTATTATTATTATTATTATTATTATTATTAGTATTATTTATTATTATTATTATTATGTGTTCCAGGTACTGTATTCGCTTTATTTAATATATTAACATTGAGAATATGTATATTTATAATTTACGGTACCTGCTGTTGAGTCGTAACCGTTATCTGCCTCGCGCCGACAATTTAAATTGAACAGCCCTATTCCACAAACAAACAAACACACGGGCGGGGCTAGCGTCTTTCGCGCTGTGATAGGCTGAGAGATTAAAACGCGGGCTCATGAAATATGCAATTAACCCGTAATGAATATTAAGCAGGAGGCGTGTTTTTTTTTTTTTTTTTTTTTTTTTTTTAATTGATAACCAGAACGCTACGAAATCTCCGCCGCTTTTCGTGTCAATAAAGGCAATTTAAAAATGAAAACGACTACAGCAGTTGTTTTAATATATATATATATAGGTCATATAAAATACTTTTCACTTCCAGCTGGGGGCAGCACCACATAAGAATTGCATTACATCACCCTATACAGATTTGAACGACAGAGACAGTTTTAAACTACCCTCGATTTGCATTAATTTATGCATTGAATTGCTGATTAATTTCCCCTCTGCAATTACACCTGGTTGTTTGCCCACCGTCTTGCAAAACCTCGTCGACCGTTTTAAAACGGCGTGTTATATGTCACTTTGCAGCCTCCGTGTGAATCCGCTCGGCACGGTTCACTGCCATGCGTGCAGTGCAGCACAGTACACGTGTGTTTTTATATGTAAAAAAAAAAAAAATGAAGTTTTAAATTGACTGAAATTCAAAATTGCAATGCTAGACTTTCGCTAAAGCAGCAGCCTGCTGTACGCATATTAAACACACAGAGTGGGCTTCTGCCTTCATGCTGCAGATTTGCGGCTAACAAACCCGCAACGGTTGGGCTTGTTTTTATTGAGTCGCGGTTTTTTAAATATATTTTTTTTGTAAAGGTGACTAGCAGTTAAAATGTCTCTAGGAGTGGTTTGAGTGATTGACTGGTGTCAATGTATATGCACGTCATCAGAAAAAAAAATACGGAATTTGTATAAAGATCCTTCCGTCTGAAACGGGTTGGGCTTGTTTTGGGCTTGTTTTTTCTAGACTCGGCAACACTGACGATGGCAGCTCTGAAATCGAAGCGAGCAAACTCTGAGCGATTAAAAAAAAATTACAAACGAGTCCAGTTTATTGTACATCCTTTTATTTAAATTATGCAATGATAGTACTTACATTATTATTATTATTATTATTATTATTATTATTATTATTATTATTATTATTATTATTTAAATACTACAAACTTGTACACAGTAACAACATATGTGTCAACTTACAAAACATCACAGTACAACATATCACCTTATTGATAAATACAATCGGTACTTCACTGTGCTTATATATATATATAAAACAATTTTAAATTAAAAACATACAACATTGTTGATCTGAACAAAAAACCAAACAAACAAACAATAAACAGACAGCGGATGCAGGTGGCAGTTTCTTGTTATTATCCAAACACTGGGCTGTTGTGGCAATGAATGCTGTTCGGAGCCGAGCACGGAGAGCTGGCAGCTGCATTGTGCAAAAACAAAACAAAACAAAACACACAAACAGCTGTCGTTTCTGACAGCAAGACTCCTTCAAACCCTTTCAAAACACTGCCCGGCGCCTCTGTGCCAAAACTATCCAGACACTACTCTTTCCGCTACTGTCAGTCCGTTTATTAATTCATGAATTGGTCAGTTTGTCTATAAATTCGAACTGACAAACACATTGACAAATTAATGGCTGGATAGTTTTGGCTCAAATGAAGCTCCATAGGTGTCATTAAGCTGTGCAGAGCTGCATATTAAAGCAGACCTCTGCAGATTTATATATTTTACATGTTTTTTCATTCATTTCATTTTATGCTCTACTTTAGAGTCTACTGGTTATATACTTTGTTTACAAAGCGGTAAGATCCTCCTCCTTCTGGTAGTCCTCGCTGTCTTCCTGTGGCTCGCCCTGTCTCCCCTCCCCCTGTGTCCCCTCCCGCTCCTCCAGCTCCCCCTGTCTCCCCTCTCCCCTTTTCCTCTCCCCCTCCAGGTGTCCCGTCTCCCTCCTCCCCCCCCTCCCCCTCTCCCGTGGGGAGGTCCCCCGCCAATGCCCCCCTCCCCTCCCCCTCCTCCCTGACAGTACACAAAATGCCCCCTTGCCCTCTCCTGCCTCAGCTCGTTCTGGATTCTGCGCAGGTTGTCTCTGCTGTCCAGTGGGAGGCGCTGCTCCCCCTTGTACAGGTACAGGCTGTACCCCTGGGACTCCCCCAGCCCGTAGCGCTCAGCACAGGCCCTTGCCATGTCCCCCACCGTCCCCTGGGGGCGCAGGGGCACCGAGCGCATGCAATTACCGGGAGAGTGTAGGGAGACACGCAGGTAATCCTGCAGAGAGAGGGAGAGAGGGGGGGGTGAGGTGCTGTGTGTGTGAGTCTCAGTGTCTGTGTCTCAGTGTGTGTGTTTGAGTGTGTGTGTCTCAGTGTGTGTGCAATGCAGTGTGTGGTAGAGGTCTGGTGTGTGTGTGTCGTCCCAGTTCTGTGTGCGTCTCCGTCAGTGTGTGTGTGTGTGTCTCAGTGTGTGTGCGTCTCAGTGTGTGTCTCAGTGTGTGTGTGTCTCAGTGTGTGTGTGTCTCAGTGTGTGTGTGTCTCAGTGTGTGTGTGTCTCAGTGTCTGTGTGTCTCAGTGTGTGTGTGTGTGTCTCAGTGTGTGTGCGTATCAGTGTGTGTGTGTGTGTGTCTCAGTGTGTGTGCACAGTCATCTCACGTGGTCGTGTGTCTCAGTGTCTGTGTGTGTTTCAACACATGTGTCGTGTGTCGTGGTGTGTGTGTGTCTGTGTGTGTCTCTCAGTGTCTGTGTTTGTCTCAGTGTGTGTGTGTGTGTCAGTGTGTGTCAGGTTCCATCACCCCTGGTGTCACCAGACACACAGGTCACACAGTGTGTCTCCAGTGTGTGTGTGTGTCTCAGTGTGTGTGTGTCTCAGTGTGTGTCTGTGTGTCTCAGTGTCTGTGTGTCTCAGTGTGTGTGTGTCTCAGTGTGTGTGTGTGTGTCTCAGTGTGTGTGTGTGTCTGTGTGTCTGTGTGTGTGTGTGTCTCAGTGTGTGTGTGTCTCAGTGTGTGTGTGTTCGTGGTCTCTGTGTCTCAGTGTCTCAGTGTGTTGTGTCCCAGTGTGTGTGTGTCAGGTGTCTCAGTGTTGTGTTGTCACTCAGTGTGTGTTGCACTCCCAGTGTGGGTCTCAGTGTGTGTGTGTCTCAGTCAGTGTGTGTGTGTCTCAGTGGTGTGTGTGTGTGTGTGTGTCTCAGTGTCAGTGTGTGTGTGTGTGTGTGTGTGTGTCTCAGTGTGTGTGTGTGTCTCAGTGTGTGTGTGTGTGTGTGTGTGTGTGTGTGTGTGTGTGTCTCAGTGTGTCTGTGTGTGTGTGTGTGTGTCTCAGTGTCTGTGTGTCTCAGTGTGTGTGTGTCTCAGTGTGTGTGTGTGTGTCTCAGTGTGTGTGTGTCAGTGTGTGTGTGTGTCTCAGTGTCTGTGTGTCTCAGTGTGTGTGTGTCTCAGTGTGTGTGTGTGTGTCTCAGTGTCTGTGTGTCTCAGTGTGTGTGTGTAGACGTGTCAGTGTCTCAGTGTGTGTGTGTGTCTGTGTGTCTGTGTGTGTGTGTCTCTCTGTGTGTCTCGTGTCTGGTGTCTCAGTGTTGTGGTGTGTCTCAGTGTGTCTGTGTGTCGTCGCAGTGTCTGTGTGTCTCAATTGTTGTGGTGTGTCTCAGTGTGTGGCCGTGTCTCAGTGTGTGTGGTTCATCCGCAGTGTCTGCAGTGTGTGGTTGGTGTTGTCTCAGTGCCTGTGTGTGTGGTGTGTGTCTCAGTGTGGTGTGGTGTGTCTCAGTGTCTGTGTGTGTCTCAGTGTCTGTGTGTTCTCAGTGGTGTGTGCTGATGTCTCAGGTGCTTGGTGGTCTCAGTGTCTGTGTGTCTCAGTGTGTCTCTCTCTTGTCAGACTTGCGTGTCTCAGTGTGTGTGGTGTTCTCAGTCTCTGTGTGTCCGTCTCATGTGTGTGTCTCAGTGTGTGTGTGTGTCTCAGTGTCTGTGTGTCTCTGTGTGTCAGTGTGTCTCAGTGTGTCTGTGTGTCTCAGTGTGTCTCAGTGTCAGTGTGTGTCTCAGTGTGTGTGTGTGTGTGTGTGTGTCTCAGTGTCTGTGTGATCTCATGTGTCTGTGTGCTCTCAGTGTGTGTGTGCTCTCAGTGTGTGTGTCTCAGGTGTGTCCTCAGTGTCGTGTGTCTCTCCATGTGTGTCTCAGGGCGCCTCTGTGTGTCTGTGGTGTGTGTCTCCATGTGTCTGTGTGTCGCAGTGTCTGTGTGTCTCAGTGTTTGACCTGTGTCTGTCAGTGTGTGTCTCAGTGTGTCCTGTGGTCTCAGTTGTGGTGTGTCCAGTGTCATGTGGTGTGTCTCATGTGGTCTGTGTGTCTCAGTGTGTGTGCGGCCTCAGTGCTCAGTGTGTGTGTGTCTCAGTTGTCTCACGTGTCTGTGTGTCTCAGTGTGTGTGTCGCGTGTCTGTGTGTCTCAGTGGGGTCTCAGTCGTGTGTCTCATGTCTGTGCTGAGCTGTCTCAGTGTGTGTCTCAGTGTGTGTGTGTCTCAGTGTGTGTCTGTCAGTGTGTGTCTCATTGTGTGTGTGTCTGTGTGTGTGTCTCTGTGTGTGTGTGTGTCAGTGTGTGTCTCAGTGTGTGTGTGAGTGTCTGTGTGTCTCAGTGTGTGTGCGTCTGTGGGGTGTCTCAGTGTCTGTGTGTCTCATGTGTGTCTGTGTGCTCAGTGTCCTGTGTGTCTCAGTGTGTGGTGGCTTCTCAGGTCTGTGTGTCTCATGTCTGTGTGTCTCAACAGTTGTGTCATCCCGTGGTCCTCAGTGTCTGTGTCTCCAGTGTCGTGTGTGTGTCTCGTGTGTGGTCGTGTGTGTGTGTCTCAGTGTGTGTGTGTCTCAGTGTCTGTGTGTGTGTGTGTGTCTGTCAGTGTCTCAGTGTGTCTGTGTGTGTGTGTCAGTGTCTGTGTGTGTCAGTGTCAGTGTGTGTGTCTCAGTGTGTGTGTGGCTCAGTGTGCAGTCGTGTGTGTGTCCTCAGTGTCAGCGTCTGTGTGTCTCAGTGTGTGTGTGTCTCAGTGTGTGTGTGTGTGTGTGTCTCTGTGTGTCTGTGGTGTGTGTGTGTGTCTCAGTGTGTGTGTCTCATTGTCTGTGGTGTCTCAGTGCGTTTGTGTCATGTGTCTCAAGAAGACTCCTCAGTGTCTGTTGTGACCTCAGTGTTGTCTCAGTCTGTGTTGTCTCAGTGTGTGTACGTGTGTGTGTGTGTGTGTGTGTGTCTCAGTGTGTGTGTGTCTCAGTGTGTGTGTGTCTCAGTGTGTGTGTCTCAGTGTCTGTGTGTCTCAGTGTCTGTGTGTCTCAGTGTGTGTGCGTCTCAGTGTGTGTGTCTCTGTGTGTGTGTGTGTGTGTCAGTGTGTGTGTCAGTAGTGTCTGTTGTCTCAGTGTCTTGTGTCCAGTGTGTGCAGCGTCTCAGTGTGGTCTCAGTGTTCGTGTGTGTCACGTCTCAGTGTGTGGTCTCAGACACTCCAGTGGTTTGTCACGCAGTGTCTCATGTGTTCTGCGTGTCCGTGTGTGTCTCAGTGTCTGTGTGTCTCAGTGTGTGTGTGTCTCATGTGCCTGTTGTGGTCTCAGTGTGTGTGTGCGTCTCAGGTTGTGTTGTCTCAGTGTCTGTCTTGTCTCAGTGTCTGTGTGTCTCAGTGTCTTGTGCGTCTCGTGTCCTGTGTCTCAGTGTGTGTGCGTCTCAGAGTGTCTGTGTCTGTGTGTCTCAGTGTGTCTCAGTGTGTGTGTGTGTCTCAGTGTCTGTGTGTCTCAGTGTGTGTGCGTCTCAGTGTGTGTGTGTCTCAGTGTCTGTGTGTGTGTCTCAGTGTCTGTGTGTGTGTCAGTGTACGTGTCTCTGTGTGTGTCTCAGTGTGTGTGTGTGTGTCTCAGTGTCTGTGTGTCTCAGTGTGTGTGCGTCTCACCTGTGTCACTCTCCTCCACCCCTGGCTGTTGTTGATGGTTCTCCGGCGCTGCCACTGGCTGATGGATTTCTGCGCCTCAACACTGATTTGGCGGGTCACCATGCGGGGCTGGTAGCTCCTGATGTGGAAGAGAGCTCCGAACAGCGTGGTGAGATAGTACCCCCCTAGAGGAGAGGAGGAGTCATTACACTTCACTGCACACAGCACTGCACCCCCAGAGGAGAGGAGGAGTCATTACACTTCACTGCACACAACACTGAACCCCCCTAGAGGAGAGGAGTCAATACACCTCACTGCACACAACCCACCCTCCCTTCTCTCTCTCTCTCACCCTCCCCCTGTAGCTGGCTGGGCTCCAGCAGCTCCATCATGTATTCCACGTCGAGCTGCAGGTTCGAGATGTCGCTGTGCAGCAGAGTGTATGTGAGGACTGGCAGGAAATCATCTGCGCCGAGAGGCTTGTCTGAAAGAGGAGAGGAGACAGAGGGGTTAACATCACCAATGACACAGAGCTGGACTCAAACCCTCCTCAAACCCTCCCTCTCCACCTCTCTCCCCTCTCCGTCTCTCTCCCCCTCTCCTCTCCCACATGGAGTTGTGTGGGGTTTGCTAGTTCAGATGTCAGGACATGTTTAAAGTGTGGTTGTCCAGGACACTGGAGGACACCGTGCCCGCTGAAAGAGCAGGGACAGGCTACTGCTGGCGGGGAGGAGGGAGGGGAGATCGGGGAGCACCGGAAGAAGAGCCAGCGTCTCAAACAGCCGACACGCAAGATCAGAGCAAACCACCGCAGCCAACCCTGCCAGAGACGGGGGAAAAAGGGGGGCATTCTGGGGAGGATCCCCGAAATGAAGATGAGGGTGTTTTTATCACTCCAAATAGATATATATATATATATAAATTGTATATTCATTCATTTCTTATACAAGCTTTTACATAACTATATATTTTAAAACTCCATCGTGGGCTGAGCTGCGTTAACGTGCAGGGCTGCCCCCTGTCAGGTGTGCTTCGCTCCCTCTCCATTGAGAGGAGCAGCCAGGCGGGCAGGAAAGTGCCCCAGTGCCTCTCTCTCTGTCTCACCCTCGTCTGCTCTGCTCATGCTCTGGTAGATGCACTTGCACGCTCTCAGCAGCAGCTTCACTTGCTTCCCTGGGGAGTAGGTATCGTGCATGGCCTGGAACAGGAGGCGGAGCTTCTCCATGGCGACGGAATCCGGCAGGGCTGCCGTGGCCACGCCCAGCTCGGCCGGGCCCTGCCCCCTCATGGTCAGCTGGTTGTCCAGCAGGGCGGCCAGCGTTCCGTCGCGAGTCCGAAACTGGTGGAGGTGGGAGTAGAGCTGGGAGCGCAGCGGCTTCAGAACCATTTTGTGGAGACAGGACTCCAGCACCGAGTCAGATCTCTCCAGCCTCTCCTTCGAGGGGGGAGAGAGAGAAAGAGAGAGGGGGGGGGGGGGGGGGAGAGAGGGGGGGGGGGGGGGGGGGGGGGGGGAGGGGAGGTGGGGGGGGGGGAGAAGAGAGAGGAGAGAGAAGAGAGGGGGGAGAGATGAGAGGGGAGAGAGAAGAAGCCGAGATCCCTCCTCTGCTCCCCCCCCTCTCTTCCGGTCTCTCTCTCCGCTCGCTAGAGAAAAAAGAGAGAGGGAGGAGGAGAGAGAGGAGAGAGGGAGAGAGAGAGAGGGAGAGAGAAAGGAGAGAGAGAGAGGAGAGGAGAGAGAGAGAGAGAGAGAGAGAGAGAGAGAGAGAGAGAGAGAGAGGAGAGAGAGGAGAGAGAGAGAGAGAGAGAGAGAGAGAGAGAGAGAGAGAGAGAGAGAGAGAGAGGCGAGAGAGAGAGAGAGAGAGAGAGAGAGAGAGAGAGAGAGAGAGAGAGAGAGAGAGAGAGAGTTAATAGTGGGGTTAGTTTCTGTTTCATTTTCGAAACTTTTTTGTATCAAACCAGTTTGATCACTGAGAGTGTTGGATTACGATCACGAGTTACTGGTTTCCAGTTTGGATGCCCTCTTTAACTGGTCAGCGGAGAATTGGAGGAGACTGGGAGGACAGGACGGCAAGGCGGGGTGAAAATAAGCCAGGACAGCCCTGTACCGTATACAAAGTCCTGCACACAGGGCACAAAAACATTAGAGACCAGTACAGTACGAATAATAACAAAACAGAGGAGGCTGTGTATGAAAAGGACTTGACTCTAGACAGTGCGGAGAAGCTATAAAAAAACACACATCGGAGAGAGAGTTCAGAGCAGAGCGACACGATTCATTCCAGGATTGAAGAGGCAACTTAGCAGAGGGGTTTAAAAAGGGTTAACAAACTACCGAGAATCATTTTCACAGCTTGCCGAGGGCAGGACCAGGGGCCCTGGGTGGAAGCTGAAGAAGGGCACGTTCAGAGCTGAGGGGAGAAGGAGCTTTTTCATGCAGAGGGTGGGGAACCACTGGAACAGGCTGAAGCAGAGACGCTCGGATCCCTGAAGAAGAGACTGGACGCCTTCATGGACAATACTGTAATGCCCTCTCCGTGATCACAATAAGAGCCGCCTGGATTCCCAGAGGTTTCATTTCCCCTGCTAACCTGGCTTGCAGTTTAAGGCTTGCATTTACGGGCTGAATGGTCGTTTCTCGTTTGAGAGTTTGCCTGGTAATCTGTGTATTTAGGTTCCAAATGAATAATTCAAAATGAAACCCACCCTCCATTTTGATTGATTTTGAAACCATTTATTGAAATAAAATGCTCTGCCTTCTCCAGTTTCTCCCAAACTTTTTTTTGGGGGGGGGGCTGAACAATTATACAGTACCAATGCAAACCCTGCCCTGCACAACAATGCAAACCCTGCCCTGCACAGCAATGCAAACCCTGCCCTGCACAGCAATGCAAACCCTGCCCTGCACAGCAATGCAAACCCTGCTCTGCACAGCAATACAAACCCTGCTCTGCACAGCAATGCACAGCAATGCAAACCCTGCTCTGCACAGCAATGCAAACCCTGCTCTGCACAGCAATGCAAACCCTGCTCTGCACAGCAATGCAAACCCTGCTCTGCACAGCAATGCAAACCCTGCCCTGCACAGCAATGCAAACCCTGCCCTGCACAGCAATGCAAACCCTGCCCTGCACAGCAATGCAAACCCTGCCCTGCACAGCAATGCAAACCCTGCTCTGCACAGCAATGCAAACCCTGCCCTGCACAGCAATGCAAACCCTGCTCTGCACAGCAATGCAAACCCTGCCCTGCACAGCAATGCAAACCCTGCTCTGCACAGCAATGCAAACCCTGCCCTGCACAGCAATGCAAACCCTGCCCTGCACAGCAATGCAAACCCGGCTCTGCACAGCAATGCAAACCCTGCCCTGCACAGCAATGCAAACCCTGCTCTGCACAGCAATGCAAACCCTGCCCTGCACAGCAATGCAAACCCTGCTCTGCACAGCAATGCAAACCTTGCTCTGCACAACAATGCAAACCCTGCCCTGCACAGCAATGCAAACCCTGCTCTGCACAGCAATGCAAACCCGGCTCTGCTCTGAGCTCTGCCTCCCGAGAAAGAAGCATGTGCCAACCACATGAGCACTTCTTGTTCTGAGAAGCTGTGACATCACTGCACTTCCTGTTCCACAGAACAAAACGAACTTCAAACCGACCACAGAACGAGAATGAGAGAGAAACAGAGAGAGAAAGAAACAGAGAGAGAAAGAAAGAGAACGGGAGGGAGAGACACCAGTGCTCTCCGGTAGAGGAGGGAGGGGTCTCTCTGCGACTCACCGAGGTGCTCCTCTCCTGTCTCGTTGGCCAGGCTGTCCAGCAGGGTCTGCAGTTCGGACCCATGTCTCAGGCAGCTCTTCAGATCGGAGAGGGTCTGCCGGACCGCACTCAGCAGCTCCGTGCTGGTGCCGTGGCGGGTGGGTGATGGGGGGCGCTTCAGGAACGCGCGCAGCCGGCCCCCGAACTCAGAGCCCCCCTTCTGAGAGAGCTCAGCCACCCGGCTCCACACCCGCCGCTCCGCACTGAGGAGCCCCCCCAGGGCGTTGCCCACGGCAGAGATGCGGTGCAGTACCTGGGACAGGGGGCCGTGCACTCGTTAACACACAGGAGTGCGGGGGCTGGTTCAGGAATGCTTTCTTTAGTATTGAGATAATAACACACTGAGACACTCACTCACGCACACTCACTGAGACACTCACTCACTCACACACTCACACTCACACACAGAGTGACTCTGAGAGTGAGTTGAGTGGGTTGTCAGTGAGTGTGAGTGTGTGTGTGTGAGGTGTCACCACACACACCCTTCTTCTCTGGTCTCTCTCCTCTCTCTCTCTCTCTCTCTCTCTCTCTCTCTCTCTCTCTCTCTCTCTCTCTCTCTCTCCTCGTACCTTGTCGGTGAGTGCCAGCGAGTGTCTCTTTGTGGCGGAGGGCGAGGGTGTGTGCGTGCGGGGGAGGGTGTGTGTGCGTGTGTCCCCCTCCCCCGTGTCCTCTTCCTCCATGCTGCTGAGAGACAGTGAGTCAAGCTCACAGGCAGGGGGCAGCAGAGAGAAGGGGGAGAGGGAGGCCTCGACCCAGGAGGCCCTGTGAGGAGACTGGGGGGTGGGGCTACTCCCGCCCCCTCCCCCTCCCCCTCCCCCTCCTTCTTCTCCTTCCAAGGACTGTCTCGCTCCCTCGTTCCAGCTCCACGCTGTGCAAGGCGAGGATTTGCATCTGAGGGTGACGGAGGGGGAGGGGGAGACAGGGTCTTCAAAAGAGGAGGCTGAAAGAGAGACCGGGAGAGGGGAGGGGGAGGGAGGACTGTTACACTCACAGCTGTAACGAGTGTATTACATTATCAGTCTCAGCTCACTATTAACGGATTACACACAAGCAGGGATGATGAAAACTAGGGACACAAATCGGACAAAACATGCCACGAACTTTCAACGTAGCACCTTTCTCTCTCACCTCTGGGGGTGGCCTCCCCACTGCTCTCTCTGTCCACTGAGCTCTGCTTCCTGGCTCTGAGCTCCCTTCCTCCCCAGGTCCGGGCGTTGGTGACACGCCTGTCTCGGCCGCACTTGGCCGGCGGGGGGGCAGGGGGGCGTGTCAGCCAGGCGTCTCCGTGCTCCCTCAGGAACAGAGGGTTAATGAAGCACAGCGCGCCGCTAGCGGAGGTCACCTGCGGACAGCCAATCACAGCCTCCGTTACAACACAAGAGCAGGCCGCTCAGCCAATCAGAGCTCGCCTGGTTCCGAGCAGCTGACTGATCTCAGAACTTTGTCAAGTTGGGTTTTACAGGATCCCAGTGATTCAGCATCGACAGCGAGGCTCAGCAGGGATGGGAATGAGACTCCTATTGCACAGCAGTGTGATCCAGTCCAGGTTTCACTACCAGCTTCATCAGCCCCCAGTGTGTCTAGGCAACAAGCTCAGGTATGTCTTATTATTAAACTCCTAGTGAAACCAGGACTGGATCACACTGCTGTGCAGCGGGAGTCTGATTCCCATCCATGCTCGGTAACCCTTGGCAACAAAACCCTTGGCCAAACACATTTCCACACTTCCCTCCATGGGTGTGTGAAGAGGTGCCTCCTGTCTCTCCTCTTCATCTCCACGCTGCATGTGCTCTGCTCCTGGTAGAGGTGCTGACGTACACGAGATTTGTTAGGAGCAAAAAACACGACGCAATTCTAACGCAGTGCAGTGAACTCACCTGAATGGTTCTCATTGCGTCCAGTCCTCATTTTTAGTGGCTGGGGGCAGTAACAGGCCTCGCGGCCAAAAACTGGATGTCAAGTCAGGTGGGGTCATCCCGCCCTCACCCCCCCCCCGACTAGTCTCAGTCCCCCCAGAGATTATGATGGGAGTGGGAGGGGGAGGGGGAGGGGAGGTGATTATGCAGCCAGAATTCTGTAGAGGAGGAGGGACAGAGAGAGAGAGAGAGAGAGAGAGAGAGGAGAGAGAGAGAGAGAGAGAGAGAGAGAGAGAGAGAGAGAGGAGAGAGAGAGAGAGATAATAGTGGGGTTAGTTTCTGGTTCACTTTTTTGTGTAAAACCAGTTTGATCACTTCCCCACACTGGGAGTGTTGAATTACAACCACAAGGACTTACTGGTTCCCAGTTTGGATGCCCTCCTTAACTGGTCTGTGGAGAATTGGAGGAGACTGGGAGGGAGGATTAAACGGCACGGCAAGATGTCTCTGAGGAGGAGGGAACGAGAGAGAGAGGAGAGAGGAGATGAGGGAGAAGAGAGGAGAGAGAAGAGGAGAGGAGGGAGAAGAGAGGAGAGGAGAGGAGGGAGAAGAGAGGAGAGAGGAGATGAGAGAAGAGAGGAGAGGAGGGAAAGACATGAAACAAAATTAAAGTCAGTCAAATTTTGTCATTAAAAAATTTTACAGTTTGATTTTTTTTTCTCAAAACAACACCCATGTGTATCGGCCAGTATCTCCCAGTGTCCCCAGTGTCTCTCAGTATTCCCAGTATCTCCCAGTGTCTCTCAGTATTCCCAGTATCCCCAGTGTCTCTCAGTATTCCCAGTATGTCCCAGTGTCTCTCAGTATTCTCAGTATCCCCAGTGTCTCTCAGTATTCCCAATATCTCCCAGTGTCTCTCAGTATTCCCAGTATCCCCAGTGTCTTTCAGTATTCCCAGTATCTCCCAGTGTCTCTCAGTATTCCCAGTATCCCCAGTGCCTCTCACCTGCTCACAGTGTAGAATCCCAGTAGCTGGGGCAGGTCTGTGAATCCAAGCTGTGAGTCCTGCAGGTGAAAGACTGGAACGAGAGAAAAGAGAAGTGACTGAATCAATCAATTAATCAATCAATCAATTGAGTTAGGGAGGGAGGGGAAGAGAAGGAAAGGATAGAGTTGACTATAAACGTGCGTTACAACGACGGGGGGACGTACGAAAGAGGTACCAATATGTTTCGTAGATGGTGTCTACCTCTCTGTGCTTTACAATGCTTCCCTATGCTTTACCAGACCTCTCTGTGCTTTACAATGCTTCTGGCTATGCTTTACCAGACCTCTCTGTGCTTTACAATGCTTCCCTATGCTTTACCAGACCTCTCTGTGCTTTACAATGCTTCCCTATGCTTTACCATCCCTCTCTGTGCTTTACAATGCTTCCCTATGCTTTACCAGACCTCTCTGTGCTTTACAATGCTTCCCTATGCTTTACCAGACCTCTCTGTGCTTTACAATGCTTCCCTATGCTTTACCAGACCTCTCTGTGCTTTACAATGCTTCCCTGTGCTTTACCAGACCTCTCGTGCTTTACAATGTGCTTTACAACCTCTCTGTGCTTTCAATGCTTCCCTATGCTTTACCAGACCTCTCTGTGCTTTACAATGCTTCCCTATGCTTTACCAGACCTCTCTGTGCTTTACAGTGCTTCCCTATGTTTTACCATGCTTTCAATCAGATCAAACGATCCTTTAATGTTAGAGTATTTTTTTTATAAGACACTAATTCAATGAGAGCGAGACAGTGTGGATTCACACCTGCTAAAAAAACACGCTTCACCCGCTGCTGCTGTGCTGTGCTGTGTTGTGTGTTACTGTGCTGTGGTGTGCTGTGCTGTGTGTTGCTGTGGTGTGCTGTGCTGTGTGTTGCTGTGCTGTGCGTTGCTGTGTTGTGTGTTACTGTGCTGTGTGTTGCTGTGCTGTGCTGTGCTATGCTGTGTGTTGCTGTGCTGTGTTTCTGGGTTTGGTACCTGAGGTATTATGATGCAGGATGGGGAATTCTCTAACTCCTGGACTGTCGGTTCCTTCACTGACAGAGACACACAGAACAGAACCAGAACCAGGCCCAGAACCACAGGAGTCTCTCAGCACCAGAAACCCCTGCGGAGAAACAACAGGGAGAGAAGGAAAAGAAGTGAATGAAGGAGAAGAAGAAGAGGAAGAAGAATACTTCAGAAAAAAAAAATTATGATAAAACAATAAAAAAAAAAAAAAAAAAAAACATTTCTTAACACAGTCCTCATCCCATAGACTTAATGACACGGGGGACGCAGGGGACACAGGGGACATGTCCCCTTCACTTTATCAATGTCCCCCTCACACTGCAGGAGTAAAACTTTGATTTCAGGTCATTTATTGGTATAATCATTACTCAGTACAGAAGTCAATGGGAACAAAACCCGGATCGGATCCGAGATCACTGGAGCCGGATTATGAGATGCTGTTTTAATACACGGATCTGGATCAGGCTCCACTGACCCGTAATTCTGATCCGATCCTGGAGCTGCACACACCTTAACTAGAGAAACTGACCAATGAGAAGTGAACAGGTGTGGCATGTAGATTAAAGGCCCTGGCTGACAACTTTGTACACAGCCTGAGATCACGGTCATGTTGGGGGAAAATGACAAACAGATTGGCAAAGACAGAGGAGGATGCGCGATGCTGCTGTGTCCAAAACACAGGAAATGGTTCAACTTTGTAATCGACCATAGCTTGTGATATTTCATGTTATCACACTGAGGTTTATGTCTGCTTACAGTGTTGCTTTTCATTTTAAATTGAAAACAGTAAACTTAAAACAGCAAAATGACCTTTGTCCTAATAAATACAATTATTATACCAAATTAGTATAGACCTGATTCTACATGCTAACTTTGTAACTCCATGACAGAAGCGATCGGACAGCCTCGCTCGTCACTCACGACAGAAGCGATCGGACAGCCTCGCTCGTCACTCACGACAGAAGCGATCGGACAGCCTCGCTCGTCACTCACGACAGCACTGTGCCAGCGATGCACTCTCCTCAACGATTGCTGGAGGGAACGTCTCCGGATCTTTTAATTAGACACCAGGGATGCAAGGCTTTGTTATACTTGTTTGTAAAATATTTTGTTATTTCAGCCACAATAATCTTCATGCACCCCCAGCTACAAAAACTGCCATGCAAGGCTTTGTTATACTTGTTTGTAAAATATTTTGTTATTTCAGCCACAATAATCTTCATGCACCCCCAGCTACAAAAACTGCCACCCCCCCCTTTTGAAACCAAGTTATGCCAACCTAAACCACCACCTACCCCCCCCCCCCCCCACCCCCCCCCCCCCCCCCCCCCCCCCCCCCCCCCCCCCCCCCCCCCCCCCCCCCCCCCCCCCCCCCCCGCCCCCCCTCCCAAACGGTGCAAGTAATTTGGACCGTCATATCGGTCATTACGGGAAATGATATACGTCATGTTTGCCACGTTCATTAATATGTTTTACCAGACCTCCCTGTGCTTTAAATGCTTCCCTGTCTTCAATATGAGACTAAATGATATCAATTATCGTGGTTTGCTCTCTGTTTTTTAATATGTTTTACCAGACCTCTCTGTGCTTTACAATGCTTCCCTGTGCTTTACCAGACCTCTCTGTGCTTTACAATGCTTCCCTATGCTTTACCAGACCTCTCTGTGCTTTACAATGCTTCCCTGTGCTTTACCAGACCTCTCTGTGCTTTACAATGCTTCCCTATGCTTTACCAGACCTCTCTGTGCTTTACAATGCTTCCCTATGCTTTACCAGACCTCTCTGTGCTTTACAGTGCTTCCCTATGTTTTACCATGCTTTCAATCAGATCAAACGATCCTTTAATGTTAGAGTATTTTTTTTTTAAGACACTAATTCAATGAGAGCGAGACAGTGTGGATTCACACCTGCTAAAAAAACACGCTTCACCCGAGAACCGCTGTGGGAACTGCAGAGAGCCGTGTGGCTGTACAGACGATACACACTTCTGTACACACAGACACGTCCTGCCCCGTTCAGACAGGAAAAGCATTTCACATTCGAAGCTCTTTTCTCAGCATGTTTCCTCCTCTCTTAAATTAGCTCCTGTTTTTTAAAACATGACAAAAAAAAATCCACCAATCAGCTCGCTGTGTTCTTCTGCAAGAATTTTACAAAGTGGCTGTCTCTTAAAATACACGCAGCAAAGTGTGATAAACACAGAGAGGCATTGCAAAGCACAGAGAGGTCTGGTAAAGCATAGGGAAGCATTGCAAAGCACATAGAGGTCTGGTAAAGCATAGGGAAGCATTGTAAAGCACAGAGAGGTCTGGTAAAGCATAGGGAAGCATTGTAAAGCACAGAGAGGTCTGGTAAAGCATAGGGAAGCATTGCAAAGCACAGAGAGGTCTGGTAAAGCATAGGGAAGCATTGTAAAGCACAGAGAGGTCTGGTAAAGCATAGGGAAGCATTGTAAAGCACAGAGAGGTCTGGTAAAGCATAGGGAAGCATTGCAAAGCACAGTGAGGTCTGGTAAAGCATAGGGAAGCATTGTAAAGCACAGAGAGGTCTGGTAAAGCATAGGGAAGAATACCGTGGAATAGGGGAGTGTTGAAAACGGTATTAACCCCATGAAGGTACAGAACCCTTTTTCGTGAACCTCGTGGCAAGAAAATAAGAAAGTTAGCGTCTTTTTTATTAGCAGGACACACACACACCGGCAGCCTTGCCCCAAAGGGTGCAAACCGTCCACCTTTCTCTGAGAGTCTGCTGCAGACCGCCCCCCAAAAAAACAACTAGAACCTTCAGAACTGACCCGAATACCTCGATGAAAAAAAAAAAAATCCAATTGTAAACGCAAACAGTGAGGGCGTTGGAGTGCTCAGTGATTAGTGGATTTATTAAGAGACACAGAAACGCAACTCCGGATAAGCCCAAAGCGAAGCAGCAGGAGAGCGCTGGTGCCGACTGTAGCAGCTTTATGCAATCAACCGGCGTATGCAGTTATCAGCACACAGCGTGACGCAATTAATCGCTTTACCGGATAACTGAATACAACTGTGAAGCACACTTCTTAAAAACGTCTGCTGCTTATTCTAGTTAAATTCTTTATTCTGGGTACAGTAAATGCACACAACTGCGAGGCTCACGGGATGTGTAATTCACGGGAATCTACTGCATGGGCATTTCTTACCTCCAGATTGCCCTGACCAGAAATTTACAGCCTGTAGAAACGAAGGGAAAATCCTGCAGCAGGCAACCCTATCGCTCCGGGCTACAGCAGCGCCGCGCTCCGCTCTCCTTCCTCCTCTGCGCGTCCTGATTAAAAAGTGTTTGTTTTTTCGATATATATACGTGGATTTTTTGTTCTTTCTTTTTCAAAATTGTATTTTAATAGAGTCGACCGCAGTTCAGCGACCCCTCCTCTCCCTCCCTCCCTCTCTCAGGGAGGGTGTTCTGCTCACAGACGAGTCCTGTCAGCGAGGATAGAAGGAAGGAGGAGACGCACAGTAATAACTAATGAAATGTTTTTTAAAAAAAAAAAAAAAAAAAATACAAATATAAATCTAAGGCGAATGTCCTTTTTGTTTTCCTGCTAACTGTACCTTCTCTGTTCCCAGTAAATAACTTCTTCCCCTTTTCACAGTCTGAAAGAGCTTCTGCTTTATAGCTCAGTTCATTCCTTCGGTATGAAATAATCAGTTTCTCTCTTGATTATACTGACTATACTATTTACCACACCTCTGTGTGCTTTACAATGCTTCCCTGTGCTTTACCAGACCTCTCTGTGCTTTACAATGCTTCCCTATGCTTTACCAGACCTCTCTGTGCTTTACAATGCTTCCCTATGCTTTACCAGACCTCTCTGTGCTTTACAATGCTTCCCTATGCTTTACCAGACCTCTCTGTGCTTTACAATGCTTCCCTGTGCTTTACCAGACCTCTCTGTGCTTTACAATGCTTCCCTATGCTTTACCAGACCTCTCTGTGCTTTACAATGCTTCCCTATGCTTTACCAGACCTCTCTGTGCTTTACAATGCTTGCCTATACTTTACCAGACCTCTCTGTGTTGTCACTGTGCTGTATCACCCTGTGCTGTATCACCCTGTGCTGTATCACACTGTGCTGTGCTGTTACTATGAGACATTGTTATAAGGGAACATAAACTGATTCTCACCCCAGGAGCCTGTCTCCTTAGTTCTTCTCGGGCCCGTCTTGTCTCCTCCTCACTCTCAGGGGCCCAGGCCTCCTGTGTCAGTCTCAGTCTGTCCAGCAGAGAGATGGGGGGGGCACCCTCCTGAGTCTGAGCCCCTCCCCCACAGCTCCCATTGACTAGGCCTACCGACGGACTGGGAACAAACATAGAAACCAGTTCAGAGGCACAGGTGGAAGAAGAACAATGCACAGCTCTGCATAGACAGTGAAAAAAAATGTGTGTGTGTGTGTGTGTGTGTGTGTGTGTGTGTGTGTGTGTGTGTGTGTGTGTGTGTGTGTGTGTGTGTGTGTGTGTGTGTGTGTGTGTGTGTGTGTCAGTGTGTGTGTGTGTGTGTGTGTGTGTGTGTGTGTGTGTGTGTGTGTGTGTGTGTGTGTGTGTGTGTGTGTGTGTGTGTGTGTGTGTGTGTGTGTGTGTGTGTGTGTGTGTGTGTGTGTGTGTGTGTGTGTGTGTGTGTGTGTGCAGTGTGTGTGTGTGTCAGTGTGTGTGTGTGTGTGTGTGTGTGTGTGTGTGTGTGTGTGTGTGTGTGTCAGTGTGTGTGTGTGTGTGTGTGTGTGTTCTGTGTGTGTGTGTGTGTGTGTCAGTGTCTGTGTGTGTGTGTGTGTGTGTGTGTGTGTGTGTGTGTGTGTGTGTGTGTGTGTGTGTGTGTGTGTGTGTGTGTGTGTGTGTGTGTGTGTGTGTGTGTGTGTGTGTGTGTGTGTGTGTGTGTGTGTGTGTGTGTGTGTGTGTGTCAGTGTGTGTGTGTGTGTGTGTGTGTGTGTGTGTCAGTGTGTGTGTGTGTCAGTGTGTGTGTGTGTGTGTGTGTGTGTGTGTGTGTGTGTGTGTGTGTGTGTGTGTGTCAGTGTGTGTGTGTGTGTGTGTGTGTGTGTGTGTGTGTGTGTGTCAGTGTGTGTGTGTGTGTCAGTGTGTGTGTGTGTGTGTGTGTGTGTGTGTGTGTGTGTGTGTGTGTGTGTGTCAGTGTGTGTGTGTGTGTGTGTGTCAGTGTGTGTGTGTCAGTGTGTGTGTGTGTGTGTGTGTGTGTGTGTGTGTGTGTGTGTGTGTGTGTGTGTGTGTGTCAGTGTGTGTGTGTGTGTGTCAGTGTGTGTGTGTGTGTGTGTGTGTACCGAATGGAAATATATCCCGGAATATGATTTCAGTTTGAAACTTGCACAATTTACCATTAGCCCACCCCCCCCACAACAGAAAAGTTAAAATGCAGAAGTGTTCACCTTTACAAGGAAGGAGAGCTGCATCTTTGTCATAACCTGCTATCTTCTTTAATGACGTTTCAATCTGTGTCACCTGATCTGAGAGCACCTCCAGAATCTCGGGACAGTTTAAGGCAGGTCAGGCTTTGTAAGTGACCTCTCTAAACTACAGTGTGTATATCTATATATTCATGGATGGAGGCTCTATTTCATCCTGAGCCATTCGAAAATAAAGGCAGAATGCCACAGTAGTGATGTCACAAAGTGATAATTCCGCTAGAGGAAAATATACTTGAACTGTGACCCATTCGACTCCGAGACCATCGCTTTCAATTCAAACACAAAATGTCTCGTTTGCAATCACTCAGCAAACACCCGCAGTGTCTGTCTCTCTCTCTCTCTCTCTCTCTCTCTCTCTCTCTCTCTCTCTCTCTCTCTCTCTCTACGATTTTAACATCATGTAATCAAAAAAATTGCAAAATTTAGCAAAATTCTACCGGAAGACATAACAGCAGTATTTCATGTTAGATTTCGAAATGTCACACTTTTGTTTTTGTCAGTTTTTCGTTAAATATCTGGAAAACTGCAAAGCGGAGTGGAATTCGATATGTTAACAAGGCAACACTATTCAGCAGCTTTCAATTCAACTTCACAAAGCAAAATGAGTTCGTTCCACAGGGCGATGATAAACTTTCTCTCACTCCCCCTCTCTCTCCTCACCTCTCGATCCTTTCAGGTTCTCTCTCACTCCCCCTCTCTCTCCTCACCTCTCGATCCTCTCAGGTTCTCTCTCACTCCCCCTCTCTCTCCTCACCTCTCGATCCTCTCAGGTTCTCTCTCACTCCCCCTCTCTCTCCTCACCTCTCGATCCTCTCAGGTTCTCTCTCACACCCCCCCTCTCTCCTCACCTCTCGATCCTCTCAAGTTCTCTCTCACTCCCCCTCTCTCTCCTCACCTCTCGATCCTTTCAGGTTCTCTCTCACTCCCCCTCTCTCTCCTCACCTCTCGATCCTCTCAGGTTCTCTCTCACACCCCCCCTCTCTCCTCACCTCTCGATCCTCTCAGGTTCTCTCTCACTCCCCCTCTCTCTCCTCACCTCTCGATCCTCTCAGGTTCTCTCTCTCTCCCCCTCTCTCTCCTCACCTCTCGATCCTCTCAGGTTCTCTCTCACTCCCCCTCTCTCTCCTCACCTCTCGATCCTCTCAGGTTCTCTCTCACTCCCCCTCTCTCTCCTCACCTCTCGATCCTCTCAGGTTCTCACTCTCTCCCCCTCTCTCTCCTCACCTCTCGATCCTTTCAGGTTCTCTCTCACTCCCCCTCTCTCTCCTCACCTCTCGATCCTCTCAGGTTCTCTCTCACTCCCCCTCTATCTCCTCACCTTTCGATCCTCTCAGGTTCTCTCATCCTCCGGCAGAAATCAGCACAGCCATGCCAGCGAGCCCTAGGGGTGAGAGAGGGGGAGAGAAGGAGGGAGTGAGTGAAGGAGAGGGAGTGGGAGAGAGGGAGGGAGTGAGTGAAGGAGAGGGAGTGGGAGAGAGGGAGGGAGTGAGTGAAGGAGAGGGAGTGGGAGAGAGGGAGTGAGTGTTAGCTTCTCTTGCAGGCCTGACACAGCAAAGAGAGCAGTAGTAATAAACCCTGACTGATCAAAGGGAGCCTCCAAACACTGAAACACCTGATCCAGGGCAGGATTATAATAATGACCGAGACCCTGACCCTAACCCAGAATCAACTGTCTTCACAACGCTGTCAATTATAAAAAAAAAAAACAGGGCAGCAGTCACCGCCCACCCCCTACGGGACGTGAGGTGGTGAGGGGGTGAGGGGTAAGGGATGGGGACGGGGATGTGAGGTGTGTAGGGGTTAGGGTAAGGGGATGGGATGTGAGGTGTGAGGGGTGAGGGGTAAGGGGATGTGGATGTGAAGGTGAGGGGTGAGGGTAAGGGGATGGGGACAGTGATGTGAGGTCATCCCCTAGGTGTTGGGGGGTGAGATGGGTAGGGGGAGGGGGATGTGAGGGGTGAGGGGTGGAGGCCAAGGTGGGGGGTGGGATGTGAGAGGTATGGGGATGTGAGGGGTGACAGGTGAGGGAATTTGGATGTGATGTCTCCACTACCCCTACACTCCCCACCTCCCCACTCCCTTAAACCTACACTCCCCACTCCCCACTCCCCTGAATGACTTCTAATTTCCACATTTCACATTGTCTCCAGTGTGACTGGTTGTAACCACACCACCAAGCCTTTCCACATGGCTATATTAAAACCTAACCAGGGCAAACTAACCCTTATACAAGTCTCCCACAGTAAAAGCACAGCACAGTGTAATACAGCACAGCAAAAGCTTGGTAAAGCATAGGCAAGCATTGTAAAGCACAGAGAGGTCTGATAAAGCATAGGGAAGCATTGTAAAGCACAGAGAGGTCTGGTAGAGCATAGGGAAGCATTGTAAAGCACAGAGAGGTCTGGTAAAGCATAGGGAAGCATTGTAAAGCACAGAGAGGTCTGGTAAAGCATAGGGAAGCATTGTAAAGCACAGAGAGGTATGGTAAAGCATAGGGAAGCATTGTAAAGCACAGAGAGGTGTGGTAAAGCATAGGGAAGCATTGTAAAGCACAGAGAGGTCTGGTAAAGCATAGGGAAGCATTGTAAAGCACAGAGAGGTGTGGTAAAGCATAGGGAAGCATTGTAAAGCACAGAGAGGTCTGGTAAAGCATAGGAAAGCATTGTAAAGCACAGAGAGGTCTGGTAAAGCATAGGGAAGCATTGTAAAGCACAGAGAGGTGTGGTAAAGCACAGGGAAGCATTGTAAAGCACAGAGAGGTCTGGTAGAGCATAGGGAAGCATTGTAAAGCACAGAGAGGTGTGGTAAAGCACAGGGAAGCACTGTAAAGCACAGGAGGTGTGATAAAGTGTATTTTAAAAAGTTTTAAACTATGGTAGCTGTATAGTATATAAACATGGGTAGAGCATGGGGGGGGGGGGCTGCAAGATTACCGTTTGAATACTGTCCCGTCTGTCCCGCGGTGTTCTGCTCTCCTGACAGCCTGTGTCCTGACGAGGAAGTCTCACAGCAGCGGGATCTCACTGTGATTTCACAGGACTGACTGACAGAGAGGAGGAGGGAGCGCGACTCTCCTCTCTCTCTCGCGCTCGTTCTACACGATCGCGCTGCACTCCTTAAAATATCTTCTTTCTTTATTTTTCACAGTTGAACTTTAATAAAAAAAAAAATTAAAATAAGTAAAATAATAACACTTTAATTTCAGGGTCGGTCAGAGTGAAGCATCCCCTTTCGTCTCAGTCACTGTCTCTTCCTCTCTCTGTCTCTCCCTCTACCCCTCCCTCTCTTCCTCTCTCTCTCTCTCTCTCTCTCTCTCTCTCTCTCTCTCTCTCTCTCGCTCTCTCTCTTCTGTGGTTACCCTCACACCTCCTACAGCAGGCTGTCAAGAGGCCACTTGAAAACTCTGCAAACTTACTATACACAGTAAGAGCAGAGCAAAGTGTAACATAGCACAGTGAAGCACAGAGAGGTCTGGTAAAGCATAGTGAAGCATTGTAAAGCACAGAGAGGTCTAAGGAAGCATTGTAAAACACAGAGACCAATTCCCATTGTAACAAGGTTTGGGTGTTTCTCCAGATCCCTCTCCGTCTAGGGAAGCATTGTAAAGCACAGAGAGGTCTGGTAACGCATAGGGAAGCATTGTAAAGCACAGAGAGGTCTAGGGAAGCATTGTAAAGCACAGAGAGGTCTATGGAAGCATTGTAAAGAACAGAGAGATGTGGTAAAGCAGGTAAACTCGAAGAGGAAGCTGCAGAAGCACTGTGGAGAGGGCTAGGGTGTTTCTCTGTGGTTTGTTATCAGCAATCCCAGCTGTGTCGTTGAGTCGTTGCTTCACACTGCCAACCAGAATTACAAAACAAGGCCATGTTTCAAAATACCACAGCCAACGATACAATGGCACATATACAAGACTCATACAGAGACTGAGACACACACACATACACTCTCATCACTCTCAATCAACACAGACACTCTCATCACTCTCAATCAACACAGTCACTCTCATCACTCTCAATCAGCACAGACACTCTCATCACTCTCAATCAACACAGTCACTCTCATCACTCTCAATCAAGACAGTCACTCTCAACACTCTCAATCAACACACTCTCAACACTCTCAATCAACAGTCACTCTCATCACTCTCAATCAACACAGTCACTCTCATCACTCTCAATCAAGACAGTCACTCTCAACACTCTCAATCAACACACTCTCAACACTCTCAATCAACAGTCACTCTCATCACTCTCAGTCAGCACAGTCACTCTCATCACTCTCAATCAGCACAGTCACTCTCATCACTCTCAATCAACACAGTCACTCTCATCACTCTCAATCAGCACAGTCACTCTCATCACTCTCAATCAGCACAGTCACTCTCATCACTCTCAATCAGCACAGTCACTCTCATCACTCTCAATCAGTCACTCTTATCACTCTCAATCACTCTCACTCTCAATCAGCACAGTCACTCTCATCACTCTCAATCAACACAGTCACTCTCATCACTCTCAATCAGCACACTCTCATCACTCTCAATCAGCACAGTCACTCTCATCACTCTCAATCAGCACAGTCACTCTCATCACTCTCAATCAGCACAGTCACTCTCATCACTCTCAATCAACACAGTCACTCTCATCACTCTCAATCAGCACAGTCACTCTCATCACTCTCAATCAGCAGTCACTCTCATCACTCTCAATCAACAGTCACTCTCATCACTCTCAATCAGCACAGTCACTCTCATCACTCTCAATCAACACAGTCACTCTTATCACTCTCAATCAGCACACTCTCAACACTCAATCAGCACAGTCACTCTCATCACTCTCAATCAGCAGTCACTCTCATCACTCTCAATCAGTACAGTCACTCTCATCACTCTCAATCAGCACAGTCACTCTCATCATTCTCAATCAGCACAGTCACTCTCATCAGTCTCAATCAGCACACTGACAAGAGAATCGGTGCCAGGTCGTGTAATTCCATTTCCTGGTCCTGTTTTAATCTCAATTCCTAATTCAAATCTCAGTTCCCTCTAAGGAATTGGAATGGGTATTTTAGAGGCATATAGTAATTGTTGTGTGTTCAATTTGCTTTCTTTTGGAGCCGTTTTAATTGACTGACAAACAGCGAACGAACACCTGAAGTAATTTGTGGCCATTGCAATTCTGATCAGTGATGTGTTGATTAAAAGGGAATTAAAATTGTGAATTGCTTTGTCAACAAGGCAAAAAATCACGAAGAAATCAAAACAGCAGCCACAACAGGTTTCATGTGTTTAATACCCTCTGCCCTCTGCCCCCTGACCTTTCATCCAGGTCAGCCCATACTCCTTTCAGTGTAGTGTTGCAGTGAACAGCATTGCAGTGTACAGTGTTGCACAGTGAACAGCATTGCAGTGTACAGTGTTGCACAGTGAACAGCATTGCAGTGTAGTGTTGCAGTGAACAGCATTGCAGTGTACAGTATTGCAGACAATGCAGATTTCAGTGTACAGTATTGCACTATATTGTATATTGTAAACTGTATTGCGTATAGTATTGTACAGTATTGCACACTACCTGTGTGTGACAGCGAATGAACAAGCCTTTCTCATTCAGCATAAGCATAAAGTAATGGCACACTGTGTACACACACACACACACACACACACACGTTAATAGGGTCAGCTAAAATATATTCACTGGCTTCCAAGAGCACTAAAAGTGAGGAGGTGGAAATCAAAAACAAAACAAAAAGAAAAATCTCTCAGCTGAAGAGTCTCCAAACCAGCGTGTACACAGCTTTAAAAAGATTCTTGCTTAGAATAAATAACCCTTGTTTTTGTCTCCATAACTTCGGGACGCTTGATGATGCTCAGAACAATTAAAATCACAAGTTCAGAAACAGTTTTTAAACTATTTTATTGTGAAAAAAACACATCAATAATAATAATAATAATAATAATAATAGGATGCAAATCAGACTCCCGTTGCACAGCAGTGTGATCCAGTCCTGCTTTCACTAGGAGTTTAATAATCAGACTCCCGCTGCACAGCAGTGTGATCCAGTCCTGCTTTCACTAGGAGTTTAATAATCAGACTCCCGCTGCACAGCAGTGTGATCCAGTCCTGCTTTCACTAGGAGTTTAATAATAAGACACACCTGAGCTTGTTGCCTAGACACACTGGGGCTGATCAAGCTGGTAGTAAAACCTGGACTGGGAGACACTGCTGTGCAGCAGGAGTCTCATTCCCATCCCTGCTGAGCCTCGCTGTCTATGCTGAATCACTGGGATCCTTCAAGACCCAACAGTTCTGAGGTCAGTCAGCTGCTCGGAACCGGACCCTCGCTGACGGGTTGAACGGACTCCTCTCCAGTAAGGTCAGGAAGGGTCCCCTCACGCCTCACGCCTCACAGTCTCTCCTTCTCTCCCTCCTCCTCCTCCTCCTCCTCATCTGTCTTCTCTTCTCCCTCCTTTTTTCTCTCCTCTTCGTGTAACAGCGCCACCCTCTGGCGAAGCCGCTGCAGGACAATGTCCGCCGTGTGAGTGAGGCTGTGCTGTAGAGAGAGAGAGAGAGAGACACACAATAACAGATTATAAACAAACATACATACAGGGACACACACACACACACACACACACACACACACACACAGAGTGGGAGAAGACTCAAGCGAACAGTCACACAAACATACACCCTCCCTCCCCTCCCTCTCTCACCTGCAGCACATGCAGACCCTTCAGTGATAAGACCGCCAGCTCACACAGCCCGTCACACGTCAGGTCCACGTAGCGGATTGACAGCAGGGGGCTCTGGAAGCTCCGCCTCCACACCAGCTCGAACTGCCCCCCTGGCTCCTCCAGGCCACGCCCCCTCTCCTGAGGAAACAGGAACTTGTAGCAGAGGAGTACCTGGGCGGAGACACAGCATCCACGTCCAATCAGACCTTCCAAGCACACCAGTGACTTCAGTCCGCATCCAGAGGATTAAGAAGGCGGTCGAGCAAATCCTGCAGCTCTGCTCCACGTTAGTCCTGAATGCAGCGTCCCAGACAGCAAGTGGTTTAGCTGGTCTGAACAATGAGGACCGACTCATAATAAGTGTGGCTGCAAGCTCACAGGTGCAAAGACAAACTCATACATGTTCTACATAGTCATTATCATAATCTATTATCGACGGGACTGTACTTGTCTGTTTGTGAGCACCCTATGCTAGCGGATCACACTTCATTTTAACTGAATACATCAAACGTGCATTATTATTATTATTATTATTATTATTATTTCAATATAGGCCTATCTTATTGTGTGGCACTATTACAGTTTTTACAATATTTTTAAGAATGAAACAAAACCAGTCTTCAGAATATTTTATACAATCATTTAAAATCTTGTATATAGTTCTGTGTTCTGTTACACTGCAGCGATGCCTTTCGCTTGAGACTCTGGGTTACGCGAGTCGACAGTACCTTGCACTGAACAGGAAGCGCTACGTGCGACTTGACATCGGAAAGCGAACCTTACCGGACTAAATGCTTCACTCTTCATTTCAATCATCCTCAGACGTCATTTCAGAGAATAACGGAGACGTCTGTTTTAAAACGTGCTGTACAAAGGTAGGACGGGCGGGCGGACCGATCCAGCTGTGGTGATTATCATCTGGCACGCTGCAGTCAGGATTAACAAGTGGACTAAACCTGCTTAATCCACTAGTGAGACTTCATCAGTGTTACTGAAACTAAACCGAGTCAAGCAGACCAGCGTTTGAGCTCTAGTGCCTTCATCGTGTTATTGAAACTAAACTGAGTCAAGCAGAGCAGCGTTTGGGCTCTAGTGCCTTCATCAGCGTTACTGAAACTGAACTGAGTCAAGCAGAGCAGCGTTTGGGCTCTAGTGCCTTCCTCGTGTTATTGAAACTGAACTGAGTCAAGCAGAGCAGCGTTTGGGCTCTAGTGCCTTCCTCGTGTTACTGAAACTAAACTGAGTCAAGCAGACCAGCGTTTGGGCTCTAGTGCCTTCACCAGTGTTATTGAAACTGAACTGAGTCAAGCAGAGCAGCGTTTGGGGTCCAGTGCCTTGACTGTGTTGTTACTGTTGCCCCCGTTCACCTGTCCATAGGTCCCCAGCAGCACCTCTGGCTCCCCGTCGAAGTCCAGGTCGGTCACGAGGGCGCAGAGCACCGAGTCGTGAAGCTCGCTGCCTGGGAGCGGGGCCTGGGACTGGAGCCCCCGGGACAGCACGTCCCTGACAGACAGAGAGACGATACAATTAAATACAGTGCAGTGCACAGCAACACATTACAATATAGAGCAAAGCAGAGCAACAGAGTTCAGTTCAATACAACACAGAGCAATGCAGTACAGTAGTGATTTCAGCAGCAGTGTGGACTCTCACCGGTATACCACAGCCATCTCCATGGTGCTGGTGACCAACAGGTTGAAGGGCGGCTCCCCCGAGCCGGGTCCAGTCTGGTTCTGCTCTCGGAGGGTGAAGAGCAGCACGGTGGAGATCGGACCGTCCTGCTGGACCCGCCAGCTCTGCAGAACCTCTGAGGAGAAACATGAGTGTGACAGTGTGAGTGACAGCGTGAGTGACAGCGTGACAGTGTGAGTGACAGCGTGACGGTACCGTGTCTCTCCTGGTCTACGAGGGCCACGCCCACGCAGCCACTCTGGCATCCGAACGCAGTGATCCTGCGGGACGAGCCGGCGACAGAGACCACGTCCATCCAGAGGACACTGAAGGGGACAGGGGGGGGGGTACAACTTAGCACAGGGCACTGCGACACAGCAAGCTTGTAATTCAGTAGCCATGTGTCAATGACTTGAATTGAAAAATATAAAAGACAAAGAACAGATATACACCATCATCTGTGTAGGTAGTGAGTCTCCTCCTCTCCTCTCTCTCTCTCTCTCTCTCTCTCTCTCTTTCTCTACTCTGAACGACCCGTCCAGAAGACGTTAAGACCCTTGTCTGAGAGGTGGCCGACGAGCAGTTTGACCAACGTCGCTTCGTAAGATCTCCTTTGCTGTCCAGTCAACATCTCCTCTCCTCTCCTCTCCTCTCCTCTCTCCTCTCCTCTCTCCTCACCTCTTTGTACAGGTGAATCCTCTGATCATGTCCACTCAGCAAGAACACAGTTTCAATTTCCCCTCCACGTTGAACTCTGGACAAACAAGAAGAAATGTATTAAATTTAAAATAAAAAAAAATAAAAATAAAAAAATCAGACTCCCGCTGTACAGCAGAGTGATCCAGTCCTGCTTTCACTAGGAGTTTAATAATCAGACTCCCGCTGCACAGCAGTGTGATCCAGTCCTGCTTTCACTAGGAGTTTAATAATAAGACACACCTGAGCTTGTTGCCTAGACACACTGGGGCTGATCAAGCTGGTAGTAAAACCTGGACTGGATCACACTGCTGTGCAATAGGATTCTTATTTTGTTCCTCTCTGTGTACAGATTTTATTTTTAATTGGTTTTGTACTCACTCTGCATGATAGAGCTGAAAAGGGGTGAACTGAAGCTCCAGATTCAAACAGCTCTCTGGGGGGGGGTGGGACCGGGGTTGGGACGAGAGAAAACACGAGATTAGGACAGAAAGAGGCGATACGAAGCAAGCTTTAAAAAAAAGGTTTGATTTCTTTGCAAACATCACGCTACAAAGAGGCAAGAGAGTGGACTGTACAGATGGCCGGCCAGCGGTCAAGCAGCTGTGAACTGAGCCGGGACTCACGTGCAATGGAGTCCAGGTTGTATTCGGACCCGGGTTCATAGTCACAGTAGATATTGAGGAAATGGCTGGCCTTGTCACCAGAGTCCTGCAGACACACACACAGACACATTGCTAATCTGTAAACATTTGCAAACTGCTACAGAATCTTTATTTAACTCCTGTGGGCGACGAAAGCCAACGACATTTCCAGCGCAGGTCCACGAATATCAGCCTGATCCGGATAAATAAAAGGTCGTGATTGACTGATGGATTGATTGATTGATTGACTGAATCCCTTACCTTGATAAAAGTGATGCCCACAACCAGCCCTCGCTTGGGGGGAGATTTGTGAAACGCGTCGATGGAAACGATCTCTGCGTCCACTGCGTAACGAACAGAAGACAAAAAACCAAAAATGAACCCTTTCATTCAAGGAACAATTACAAACACACACACATACATATATATTTCCCCAGCTATTAACAATATCTCATATATATATAAAAAAGTACTTTATTATTTAACATCATGTTATCAAAGAAGCTACTAAATTACATCCATAAAGTCCAGGGGAGGGGGGGAGCAAAACTTGTGCCCGCAGCTGTACAACAAACGCATGCCTGAATTCAATTGCATACACCGCGTCCAGCCCTCTCTCTAAATACAATGTGCTGCTGATAAATGCACTGGGAGCAGCCCCAGTGGAAAGCTCTCATTAACACTCCCGAGGTCCACTGACTGATATAACCCGCTACTGCTGAACGCGTTTGCAGTTACCCGGGATGTAGGTGAACTGAACCTCCTTGGCAACCGGGCGGATTTTCTGCCGGAGGTCCTGGTATCTGAAGCACATGACTTTGCCTTTGAGAGTGGCGGCGAGCATGTCCCGTCCCCCCGCCGCGCACAGCCCGTAGATGTTGCTCTGCGAGGAAAAGCGGCTGAAACTGTCCTCCACGAAGGGGCACGTCCCTGCCATGATCGCCGGCGGTGCTGCCCTCGCTTAAAAACACAAACCGCCGCAGTCGAGGCGACAGCACCCGGCCGGCCGCTCAGGAGACACCGCGGCTTGTTTATCGAGTGTTAGGCCGAGAGAGGCGGGTTTGCGTTCTGTCCAACCATTCACCACATCGTATGCAAATTTTTGAAAAAATGACCAATCAGAGCACGGCAGGGGCGTGGACTAGAACGCCCACCCGGGGCCGATGTTGTACGAAGAGATCCGATCCGGGATCCGCCACTGTGACGTAATGGGTGTGCCAAACAGATCTGCGCTGTCACCGCGGCCAGATCGAGAAGTTTTAAATACAGTTTTAATTTTAGAAGATTTTTAAAATGTTTTATTTTTAAGTTCAGAAAAACATTTGCGCCAGGTCTTCCTTCACTAAGATGGCGGATGCGCTATGACATCATGTCGGCCGCCGGGTTGTGCAGAATCCCGGCAGGTCGTTAGATTGGCTTGGATTGCCGGGTGCAAGACCACTTGTGGTGCAGCTGGCATTACAGCCCCCAGAACCACACACAGTCTGTGCTGCAAACAACGAGAGTGGGACACACAGGACGGGGTCTAATACTAGCTGCAAAAGAAATGCATTGAGTTTGGCAGCAGGGCTGCTAGGTGACGTAATCGAGGATCCGGCTCTTTTGTACAGCGGTATGGGCGCTATGCTTTAGTGCGGGAGGTCCCGGGTTCGCGCCCCCACTCCGCCAGTGTGTGTGGCTTGCTTCGCCCTGTGTGATTCCAACAATTCTGAATAATGAAAAAAAAGATTTCTATATATGTAGAATGTCTCCATTATTACTAGAAGGTTCTGGAATTGCACACGTGTACAGCGCATTGCGCTTAATTGCATACATGATAACGGCATAATGCTGTTACCGTTAAAACCGTGAAGCACATTTCCTGTAGAAACGTCCATGCAGGAGAGCAGACGTTTTTAAGAAGTGTGCTTCACAGTTGTATTCAGTTATCCGGTAAAGCGATTAATTGCGTCACGCTGTGTGCTGATAACTGCATACGCCGGTTGATTGCATAAAGCTGCTACAGTCGGCACCAGCGCTCTCCTGCTGCTTCGCTTTGGGCTTATCCGGAGTTGCGTTTCTGTGTCTCTTAATAAATCCACTAATCACTGAGCACTCCAACGCCCTCACTGTTTGCGTTTACAATTGGATTTTTTTTTTTCCTCGGGGGGGCGGTCTGCAGCAGACTCTCAGAGAAAGGTGGACGGTTTGCACCCTTTGGGGCAAGGCTGCCGGTGTGTGTGTGTCCTGCTAATAAAAACGACGCTAACTTTCTTATTTTCTTGCCACGAGGTTCACGAAAAAGGTTTCTGTACCTTCAGGGGTTAATACCGTTTTCAACACTCCCCTATTCCACGGTATTCTTCCCTATGCTTTACCAGACCTCTCTGTGCTTTACAATGCTTCCCTATGCTTTACCAGACCTCTCTGTGCTTTACAATGCTTCCCTGTGCTTTACCAGACCTCTCTGTGCTTTACAATGCTTCCCTATGCTTTACCAGACCTCTCTGTGCTTTACAATGCTTTCCTATGCTTTACCAGACCTCTCTGTGCTTTACAATGTTTCCCTGTGCTTTACCAGACCTCTCTGTGCTTTACAATGCTTCCCTATGCTTTACCAGACCTCTCTGTGCTTTACAATGCTTCCCTATGCTTTACCAGACCTCTCTGTGCTTTACAATGCTTCCCTATGCTTTACCAGACCTCTCTGTGCTTTACAATGCCGTAACAAGGGGGTTTTGCTTTACCAGCCCTCTCTGTGCTTTACCAGACCTTCTCTGTGCTTTACAATGCTTCCCTATGCTTACCTATGCTTTTTTGTGTTTTATCGATGTTTTTATAGCCCTCAAACCCCGGGTGAAGATGCAAAAACAACACAGAGACACAATAAAAATAAATAAACTATATTCAGTAAAGTCATTCTTAGTATATATCTGTTTGTCCGGTTACAGGAGACGTCGTGCTAGCTTCTTCATAGAGAGATAGAGAGAGAGAGAGGGGGGGAGAGGGGGGGGGGGGGGGGGGGGGGGGGGGTGGGGGGGGGTTAACAAACCCAAGACCTGGAGGAGAGAAGGAGAGAGATGATAAAGGAGGCTGCGTTTGTTTGTTTTATTTTACAGAAAATACTGTTTACAGAACAATTTCCCCGTCCTCCCAGCATAGTACTCTTCTAAAATACCAGTTAATACAGTTTGTTTATATATATATATATAATACAAAAAAGCAAATGCCGCCATCTAGTGGTTTCCTAGAAGAACGACGCACAAATGAACCCTCCAGCTTCCCGAAGCGCTAGACTGAGGCAGCTGATCCCCGCACATACGTGAATATGAATCGAAATAGCCCAGCTGCAGATTCGGCGCACGCTATAGAAAGCTGGGCTGCCTCAGACGGCTTTAAAACTCACAGCTATGCATCCACAGCAAGACAGTGATTAACCAGTGCTGAGACTGGTGCAAAAGAAGCGCAGACCGTTATAACCAGTATAGCAAGCATTCAACCACTGGGACAACTCAAGCAGGCAGGCAGGCAGGAAGACAGACAGACAGGCAGGCAGACAGGCAGGAAGAATCTACACTTTTACACAGAAGGGGTTTAATCTTGACATTTCCTATTGATCAGTGAATCATCGCATTTATTCTTGGGTTTGCTAGTGATCCTAACATTGCACAAAGACAATTCCAGGTAAAACAACATATCAGCACAATACTGTTCAGTGTACAACTGCTGCAATGCCAGCGCTAGTTCAAGTTATAAACACTGAACACATCTGCCAGCTCCGTTTGTCAGACTTTATTCAAGATTTGTTTTTTTTTAATATTGCACTCAGGTAGACGAGAGTAATTAATCAATCGTTTTTTTAAATCTATTCATCATTAACCTTAATTCACACTGACACAAAAAAGAGGCTCTTTCTCTAGTGCCTTCATCAGTGTTATTGAAACTAAACTGAGTCAAGCAGACCAGCGTTTGGGCTCTAGTGCCTTCATCAGTGTTATTGAAACTAAACTGAGTCAAGCAGACCAGCGTTTGGGCTCTAGTGCCTTCATCAGTGTTATTGAAACTAAACTGAGTCAAGCAGAGCAGCGTTTGGGCTCCAGTGCCTTCATCAGTGATATTGAATGGAGGGACAGTGGGCGGGGTGCTTTGCTGAAGGAAGGGGCGCTGGAAGTTTGTTCTCAGGGAGAAGGACCCCCAGCAACCCCAGACGCTCTGCTGAAGTCCCTCTCTCTCCTCCCCCCTGCTAGAATCCCTTGACGTGGCAGTAAGCCTCCAGGCTGGAGAAGAGGATGTAGAGGAGCCAGAGTCCGAAGTACAGCGCGCAAGTGAGGATGCGGGCGGGGCGCGGCCCCCCCAGCTCCCCCCCGACCGAGGGGCCCCTCCTCATCATCAGCACGCCCATGGCCACGAAGGCCAGCACAGTGTACAGCGTGACGGAGAAGGCGAGGGAGCCCGGCTCCACCTGGAACTCCCGCCCCTGCGCTGCCCAGTAGATGGCCGCCACGGTCCAGGCCACGCCAATCCCCAGGAACACGTTGACCGCGTTGCTGCCTGTCACGTTCCCGATCGAGGCGTCCGCGTGCTGGTCCTGCATCGCAGCCACCTTACTGGCAAAGGTGTCTGAGAGGGGAGAGGGGGGACAGAGAGAGGGGAGAGAGGAGAGAGAGAGAGAGAGGGGAGAGAAGAGAGGAGAGAGAGAGGGGAGAGAGGAGAGAGGGGAGAGAGGGGAGAGAGAGGGGAGAGAGGAAGGGAAGAGAGAGAGGGGGTAGAAGAGAGAGGGAGGGGAGAGAGGAGGGTAGAGAGTGAAGAGGACATAATATGGTCCATTACGGTACAAGGTAAAGAGCGCAAGAGATCTCTCTTCATACTTCTCTTCCTCTTTTTCTTCTCCCTCCCCCACCCTCCTCCCTCTCCCTCCCTCTCTCACCGCGGCCAGTCTCCCCTCTCTCTCTCTCCTCTCTCACCCGGCACAGAGGTCCCCAGCGCCACGAACACCACGGCGGTGACGGCGTCCTTGAGCCCCACGGTGCAGCCGAAGTGCGAGGCCAGGTCTCCGATGAGCGCCGTCAGCACCCCGATGACGGAGATGCACACCAGGAAGCAGGCCCAGCCGCTCCAGTACCCCGTGGGGGGCACGCAGGCGAACAGCACCTTCCAGAACACCGTGAGGAAGTGCATCGCGTAGTCAAAGCAGGAGGGCAGTTTCTCCTCACGAGACCCCCCCGCACCACCCTCCTCATCATCCTCGTCATCATCATTACCGTTACCTGAGGGGGGAGGGGAGAGGGTAATAGGGATGGAGGGTAGTGGAGGGGAGAGTAAGGCGGGGAGAAGAATGGAGAGGGAGTGAAGGATAGGAGAAGGGTAGGAGAGGAGAGGTGGGGCATGAGGCAGAGTAAAGGGAGGGTAGAGGAATGGAGGTGAGTGAGGGAAGAGTATAGGTAACGGAGTGAGGGGAATAGGAGGGGAGAGAAGAAGATTGGGTTTGAGTGGAGAGGATAGTCATTGAATGCTTTTAATAGTGATTTGATGGGACCGACGGATGTGGAGAAGTCAAAGGTGTTGATATCACATACTGCTAACAATAGCAGACGGAATTATCCATTGTCTCGGGACGCGATAGGGGTGTAATTTGGTGAATGAGCGACAATGGGTAAGTGTGAAAAGTGAAACAGAGATAGAGTGAGAGATCAGATAGATAGAGAGAGAGCGGAGAGAGAAGAGCGATATGGTTTAATAGCTGTGTGCATCACACTGTCACCACCACTTGCGCTAATGTGAGACAGCCCGCGTGAAGGGGCTCACGCGCGCTGCACTACGTAGTTTAGCAAAGCGTCATGACATGTGACGCCTGTGAGCATGTGAATGAAAGCACAAGAACAACCACCACAGGGACCAGACAAGACCTAGAGCAACGACGACGACATCGCCGACACAGGTAGCATCACGACAGCACAGAGACGAGCAGACTAAAGAAAGGGAAAAGAGAGGGAACACAAAAGAAAACCAACAACAAAACACACCAGGGAATCATCCATCACCACCCACCTCATAAGACAAATACTATGACACAAAAACACACTCACCACACAAACAAAGGACAAAAACAATATTACACCACCAACAACCAACCCACCACCACTATAACACAACATCACGAAAGAGAAAAGACGAAGAAGAAAAGAAGAGAAAGAAAAACAAAAACCTAGAAAGAGGAAAAGAAAAGAGATAGAATGGGTTTGAAGAAACGGAAAGACACGAAATCACAGGAGTGGATAGAGATAAGAGGAGAAACACATAGCAGAGAACCGATGGGATCGGAAGAGACCCCCACAACAACCCCCACGCCCCCCCCCGTGTGTGTGAATGACCAGACCCCCCTGTGTGTGAATGACCAGAACCCCCCTCTTTCTCTTCCATGCTGCCCACACTGCCCCCCCCCCCTTCCTGTCTGTAGGTCACCTGAGAGGACGGTCACGGCCTCTTTGAACTGCTCCCTCCAGGAGTGAGTCCCGATCACCAGCGCGAGGTTCGTCTTCTTAATCAGCTTGTCCACGGTGCTCTACCAATCACAGAGGAGAGAGACGGGCGAGAAGCCAATCACACACCAGGGCTACTGTGGGTGTTTTTCCATTAAAATAAAGCCAATGACACAAAAGGAAAACACACCCACAATCACAGTGCAACACACACACGCACCCACGCCCACAGCAACACACAATCACAGTGCAATACACACAGGCACCCACGCCCACAGCAACCCACAATCACAATGCAACGCACACACACAAACGCAGCAACACACAATCACAGTGCAACACAAACACACACACGCAGCAACACACAATCACAGTGCAACACACACACACACACGCAGCAACACGCAATCACAGTGCAACACACACACAAGCAGCAACACACAATCACAGTGCAATGCACACACAGGCACCCACACCCACAGCAATCCACAATCACAGTGCAACACACACGCACCCACACCAACACACAATCACAGTGCAACACACACACGCACCCACACCCACAGCAAGTGTCACGCCGTTGTGTGTGCCGTGGGTGTGGTTGTTGTGTGTTAGTGTCACGAACGTTGTGTGTGGCGTTGGGTGGTGGGTGTCGTTTGTTTGTTAGTGTCACGTACTTTATTTACACAACAAACACACTCACACACACACACACACAACGCACAATGCACACACACACACACACTCACACATACACAGACACACACACACAAACACACTTACACACACACACACACACACACCGCAACTCAATCTCACAAACACATCCCACGCACACACACAGTCCTACCGGACATAGAGGGCCATTAGGCGTCATGGCGGCACGGATCTGACATGAGCACAGAGGGGTCACGAACCCAACATGATAATAATAATAGTAACAACAACAACAACAACAACAACAACAACAACAACAACAACAACAACAACAACATTATCCCTTCTTCCTCTTTCAAGCTACCCCAATCCTTCCCTTCCACACCCGCCTTCCCAATCCTACTACCCCCTCTCCCATCCTTCCACCCCCAGTCCCATCAACCTCTCCCAATCCTCCCAACCCTCTCCCAGTCCTCCCATGCCATCACCTTGACTCATAGGCCCTCGATGATCACCTCAGTTTGGCTTTTCTCCCCCACACCGTGTTTTCCCCCAGGTCTGCAATCCTGCTGCATCCTCCCTGCTGGCCCCTGACAGAGGCCTGCTCGGGTCCTGGGGGAAGGAGCGGGTCAAGCATTGCACTAGGGTCTTTAAAAGGGAGTTCATGCTCCTTAATAAGCAACCAGCGGTGGAGAATGATTTCAAAGGTCAAGCGCTCCTTTAGGGAGGGGCCATTGAAGTGTTACTAACTCTAATAATGGCTGGGTGTTGTTGTTTTTGAAGGCTACCTTTGTTCAGCAGGAGAGACTTTGGAGAGAGAGAGGGAGAGATAGGGGACGAAGAGAGAGAGAGATGAAGAGAGAGAGAGAGAGAGAGAGAGAGAGAGAGATAGATAGATAAAGAGTGTGGTGACATACCAATACCTGCTTACACAGACACAGAGAAGACACACACACAGACAGAGACAAATGACACAAACTCAACCCCACTCCACCCCAGTTACAACACTAACCCCTTTCACGCCCCTCCCCTCCCCTCCACTCTGCTACCTGGTTCCAGCTCCCTCCCCTACGCTCCCCCCCCTCCCGAGATCCCCTCTTCGCCAGTGCTCCTCCGGACAATGAAAAGTTTCTCATGCTTCTCATACTCCTCGTCATCCCAGCGAGTATGGATCTGCAGGTCTTGACTGGGAGAAAGCTGCAGTGAGGAAACACCCACTGACCATACCCGAACCCTGCCCCTGACCCTCACCATATCCTCCCCCCAAACATACTCCCTAACCCTGACCCTGACCCCAACCCTGACCCTGACCCTAACCATATCCTCAACCCCAACCATACCCCAACCCTGACCATACCCCCAACCCTGACCCTGAGCCTAACCATATCCTCAACCCCAACCATACCCCAACCCTGACCATACCCCCAACCCTGACCCTGAGCCTAACCATATCCTCAACCCCAACCATACCCCAACCCTGACCATACCCCCAACCCTGACCCTGAGCCTAACCATATCCTCAACCCCAACCATACCCCAACCCTGACCATACCCCCAACCTTGACCCTGAGCCTAACCATATCCTCAACCCCAACCATACCCCAACCCTGACCATACCCCCAACCCTGACCCTGAGCCTAACCATATCCTCAACCCCAACCATACCCCAACCCTGACCATACCCCCAACCCTGACCCTGACCCTAACCATATCCTCACCCCAACCTAACCCCAACGCCCGACCATACCCCCACCCCTGACCCTGAGCCTAACCATATCCTCAACCCCAACCATACCCCAACCCTGACCATACCCCCAACCCTGACCCTGAGCCTAACCATATCCTCAACCCCAACCATACCCCAACCCTGACCATACCCCCAACCCTGACCCTGAGCCTAACCATATCCTCAACCCCAACCATACCCCAACCCTGACCATACCCCCAACCCTGACCCTGAGCCTAACCATATCCTCAACCCCAACCATACCCCAACCCTGACCATACCCCCAACCCTGACTCTGAGCCTAACCATATCCTCAACCCCAACCATACCCCAACCCTGACCATACCCCCAACCCTGACCCTGAGCCTAACCATATCCTCAACCCCAACCATACCCCACTTCCACTAGAAGTCTTTCTCAGTGTCTTCAGTGTAAATTCAATGGTAAACGTACTCATACTCATCAAGTGTCTAAGCCCTGTGCCCAGCTGTGTATTTGTAAAACCTAAACAAATAAATGAATGAACTGATCAATCTGCACAGACTTAATGAATTGATCAATCTATAGCCTTCCTTCCATTCAAAATCACATCAAAGTCTACGAGCTTCAATAATTCAGCAGCAATGCTTTGAATAATTCACACAGACACAACACACTCTCTGGCTCTCCAGAGCTGTCAGACATGCCTATCTCCCTCCCTCCCTCTCTCCTTTTCTCTCTTTCACACTCTCTCTCTATTGCTTTCCCTTTCTTCCTCTCCCCCACTCTCCCTCCATATCACTTTCCCTCTCCTCTTTCCTCTCTCCTCCCAGTCCTCACCCTCCCTCGTCTCACATCTGTCAACGCTGGTCTGACAGCCTGTGTGAGAAAATTGACAGGGCCATGACAGACCTGCCAAGAGACACTGAGCGGATGGGTTCAGCGATGACCAGCAAGAGCAGCCGAGCGAAACCAACCAAACACTGACAACACACACACACACCCATCCACCACAAACACACCCACCCACTGACACACTGACACACACACACCCACCCAGCCAGCACAAAACCAACCCAAACACTGACACACACACACACCCACCCAGCCAGCACAAAACCAACCCAAACACTGACACACACACACCCACCCAGCCAGCACAAAACCAACCCAAACACTGACACACACACACCCACCCACACACAAACACACACACAAACACTGACACACACAAACACACACACCCCCAAACACACACACAAACACACACAAAAACACACACACACACACACACCCACCCAGCCACACACACACACACACACACAGTGACTGACACACACACACACACACAGCCAGCACAAAACCAACCCAAACACTGACACACACCCACCCAGCCAGCACAAAACCAACCCAAACACTGACACACACACACCCACCCAGCCAGCACAAAACCAACCCAAACACTGACACACACACACACACACACCCGGCCACACCCAAGACCAACCCAAACACTGACACACACACACCCACCCAGCCAGCACAAAACCAACCCAAACACTGACACACACACACACACCCAGCCAGCACAAAACCAACCCAAACACTGACACACACACACACACCCACGCACACAAACACACACACCCCACACTGCACACCCAACCCCCCACAGGCACAAAGCCAACCCAACACTTACACCACCCACACCCACCGCAGCCTCCACAAAACCAACCCAAACACTGACACACACACACACACCCAGCCAGCACAAAACCAACCCAAACACTGACACACACACACCCACCCAGCCAGCACAAAACCAACCCAAACACTGACACACACACACACACCCAGCCAGCACAAAACCAACCCAAACACTGACACACACACACACACCCAGCCAGCACAAAACCAACCCAAACACTGACACACACACACACACCCAGCCAGCACAAAACCAACCCAAACACTGACACACACACACACACCCAGCCAGCACAAAACCAACCCAAACACTGACACACACACACACACCCAGCCAGCACAAAACCAACCCAAACACACACACACACACCCCGCCAGCCATCACATAAACCACCAAACGACTGACCCACACACACGCCACCCATTCCGATCACAAAACCACCCAACACTGACACACGCACACACACCCACCCAGCCAGCACAAAACCAACCCAAACACTGACACACACACACACGGAGAAACTCACAATGAAACACACGCACACACTGAGTCACACTCCCTCTCCCCTCTCCCCCCCCCTCACAGCGTCTCGTTGTTGCTGAACTCCAGCTCCCCCCTCGCGTCCTCGTAGTCCACACCGCCCCCCTTGGCGGTCCCGTCCTCGGTGTGGTAGGGCAGGATGACGGTCCCCCTGGCTCCAGCGCTGCGCTGTACCGTCACCTCCAGGGTCCCAGCGCTCTCCGGGACCCTCGCGGCCCCCCGCAGCGCGAAGCCGAAGATGCCGCCATGGTCGTCGTCCAGGATGGTGACGGTGGCGAGGAGGGGCTCGACCAGGCGTGCGCGGGGGGGCTGCGAGGGGGGGGGGTCGCTCTCGAACATGCCCTCAGCGTCGCCCACGCGCAGGTTCAGCAGCCGCACAGAGAAGTGCTCATCCTCTTCAAAGACTTCGTCATCGATGATCCCCACCTGTGACGGGGGGGGGGTCGAGAGAGAGGGGAGAGAGGGAGGGAGAGAGAGAAAGAGAGAAAGAGTAACTCCTCTCCCCCCTCGCCCTCCCCCGCTCGCTCTCTCTCGAGGACCTCCTCTCTCTCTACTCAGAGAGTCTGCTAGGGAGAGAGGGAGGAGAGAGAGGAGAGATGGAGGGAGGGAGAGAGAGATGGAAAGGGAGGGAAAGGAGAGAGATGGAGGGAGAGATTCAGAGAGAGGGAGAGTGAGACAGATCCTCCATCTCGCCCCCAAGAGCCTCGCTCCTTTTCTCGCGACTTCTCTACGACATGCGTCCGCTCACCGCCCCGCCTAATCTCACGTGACCTCGCCGGGCCGACCCGTCCTCGGTCCTGTAGTCCACGTAGAAAGTGTTGAGCCCCTCCCCTCCGTGGCACACCACAGCCAGCGCCAGCCGGCCGCAGTTCTCCACACACTGGTAGTGCGGGTGCTCGAAGGAGATGAGGCTGCAGGGGGGGGAGTCGGGCCCTCCCACGTCTGCATCTGGGCAATGCGCATCTCTGACGCCCTCTCTCTACCTCGGCGATAACCGGCTCAAAAACCCCCTACCTCGTGACTATTTGCTCTCTCTCCGCCCCTCAAGAGCGGACAGCCCCCCTCCTAAAAGACTGCGCTCTCGCGACTCCGCTCTCGACTCAAACCTACTCTCTAATAGCGCCTCTCCCTCTCGACGTAGCTCCTTTCATTCATACGGCTCTACTCTCCCTACCCCCTTCCTCCTCTCTCCCCCCGCTCTCATAGCTCTACTCGCTCCGCTACACTCTCAAAAAAACTCTCCCTCTACGTAACACCTCTCTCCTCACCCCTCTCTTCTCTATAAAAATCTAAAAATCTCCCTCTCTCACTCTCCCTCCTCTCTCTCCTCGCTCCCCCTCTTGACCTACTCTCTATCTTGCGAGCCGACCGAGAAGCCGACGACTACCTGGTCGCGGACCGAGACCATAAGCGCTCCGCTTCTGGTGCCCAGGCTAGTCCCAAAAGAAACTCTCCTCGAAGTGGAGACTCCTAGGAAATTCTAGCGCTCCCGAACTCTCCCTTCGCTCCGCTACTACCCTCATCTCCTCTGCAGAGGACCCTCTACACCTCTAATCTCCCTACTCCCTCTCTACCGCCACTCTCCTCTCTAACTCCCTCTCCCTCGCGCCTCACGCCTCTTTATAGATCTCCGATTCTCTACTCTCCTCCCCCTCTCTCTCTCGCTCACCCTCCCCCCCCTCACTCCTATAGCTCTGCCTCTAACGCTCTAAATCACTCTCTCTACGACTGCTCGCCCCCCTCTCTACCTCCCCTCTCCTCTTCTCTCGAACCTGCTACACCTCTAACCCGCAACTGACCTACGCCCTCTCTACCCTTCTCGCCTCACCTCTCCCTCTTTCTTCTCCTCTACTCCTCCCTCCCAGCTCTCCCTCCTACCCTCTACTCCCTCGCTCTCTCACGCTCTCTACCCTCCCTCTCCCCGCTCCTCACTACTCCTCTCTCACCTCCCCCCTCTCCCGCCTCCCCGCTCGCGCCCGCTCTCGGAGGGGAGAGAGAGGAGGAGAGGGAGAGGAGGAGAAGGGGAGAGGAGAGGGAGAGGAGGGAGGAGGAGAGGGAGAGAGGAGGAGGGGAGCGAGGAGAGGAGAGGAGAGAGGAGAGAGGAGAGAGGAGAGAGTGAGAGGAGAGGAAAGAGTGAGAGGGGAGAGGAGAGAGGAGAGAGAGGACCACTGTTAAACACACACACACTCTCCCTCTCTCTCCTCACCTCTTTGCGGTTCTCCTCCAGTTCTCTCTTGGCCTCCAGGCCAGCTGCGGATATCTGCACCACATTGTTCCCCTCGACCCCCCCTCGTCCCCTCTCCGCGGCCACTCCTTCCCCTGCAGCCCCCAGCTTCCCGTCCATCATCATCTCGACGCCCTTGGGGCTCGTCCCCCCCTCCGTCTCCACCACCAGCCCATCTAGAACACACCAGACGTATCCAACCAACATGCGAAGAGTTCAACAAACACGAACATTACATATCTTTCGTCAAGCAGACAGTCAATCTAGATTGGTCCGGTTTGCGTGTCAACGTGTGACCTTCTATGTATATTCTAGGGTCTTGCTTTTTTCTAAACACTCCTCTTCCTCCCGAATAAAAGAACAAGGGATGGACACTCATCCTGCACTACAAACGCCTCTCATCACTATCAACTCCTCTCCCCCCGCTCCTTCTCATCTCCACGCCCTACCCCTTCTCCCCCCCCTAGCAACTCCTCCTCCTCTCCCCCCTCCTCCTCATCGCTCCCCTCTCCCTCCTCCTGCTCCCCTCCCTCTTCTCTCCTCTTGCCTCCTCTCGCCTCTCTCCTCCCTCCTCCCTCTAATCCTCCCTCTCGCCCCCTCCCCCTCTCCTCTAACTCACCTCTCCCCACCTCCACCTCTTACCCTCCTCCCTCCGCACTCTCCCTCCCCCCTCTCCTCACCTCTCTCCACTCCCTCTCCCCCTACTCCCTCATATCGAGAGGAGAGGGAGACAGGAGAGGAGAGTGGAGAGGGAGAGAGGAGAGAGAGGAAGAGGAGAGAGGAAGAGGAGAGAGGGAGAGGAGAGAGGAAAGAGAGGAGAGAAGAGAGAAGAGAGAGGAGAGAGAGAGGAGAGGAGGAGAGAGAGAGCCTTCTCTAACCCTAAAAGTGAGAGGAGAGGAGTGGAGAGGAGTGGAGAGGAGGAGAGGAGAGGAGAGGATGGGAGAGGAGAGAGAGAGAGGGAGGAGGAGATGAGGAGAGGGGACACAGAAGGTAGGAGATAGAGAGATCTAGAGAGGAGAGGGGAGGAGGAGAGGAGGAGGAGAGGAGAGAGGAGAGGAGAGCAGAGAGGGGAGCAGAAGAGGAGAGAGGATGTAGGGAGGAGGAGGTACAGGAGGTATGGATAGAGGAGAGAGGGAGGAGGGAGGAGGGAAGATGAGGGAGGAGGGGGAGGGGGGGGGTAGGGAGGGAGAAGGAGGGAAGGGGGAGGAGGTAGGAGAGAGGGGGGAAGAGGAGGGGGGAGGAGGAAGAAAGAAAGGGAGGAAGAGGAGAGGCGGGGGGGGGAACGGGGGGGGGGAGAGAGGAGGGGGCTAGAGGCGAGGAAGGGCGGGGGAGGGGAAGAAGTGAGGAGAGGAGGAGTAACAAGGAGAAAGGGGAGGAGGGTAGTACAGAGAGGGGAGAGGGCCGGGAGGTGGTTAGGAGGAGAGAGAGGGAGAGGGGTTAAGGGGGGAAAGAGGGGAGAGGGGGGACTCAGAAGGACACACAAGAGAGAGCGGGAGGGGAGTAGTAGGAGGACTTCGGCTAGGAAGAAGGGGACAGGGATCTGGAGAGGGTGGAAGACTCGATCTCTCCCTCAGGAAGAGGGGGGGAGGATATTCTTGAGAGGGGAACAGAGAAAGGAGTCGATGCTCGAGGAGCAAGGGGGAGCGAACTACGGCAAGAGAGGGACTGTCCGGCTCCCTAACGAGGATGAGGTACAGCCAGATGTAGGCGAAGATGCTCCAGCTGGCGGTGATGAAGAACACTCGGAGGTGTTTGATCCGACGCACCTCCCCCTCAGGGATCACCCACACGCACACCGCCACGATCACAAACATGTTGAAGGCGGCCGAGCCCACAATGGTGCCGGGGCCCATCTCCCCCGCCTGGAACCCGTGTCCGCACACCTCGATCACGGAGAGCAGGATCTCCGGCGCCGAAGAGCCCAGCGAGAAAGGGAAAGGAAGGGAAGGAGGGGGGAGGAAGGAGAGGGACGAGAGGAGAGAAGAAGAGGGGGGTAGGGGGGGGAGGCAGAGGGAAGTAGGTTAGGGGTAGAGGGGAAAAAAGAGAGAATAATGAGAGGAAGGTGGGAGGGAGGAAGGAGAGAAGGTAGGGAAAGATAGCCGGGGAGATGCGAAGGGGAGGGGGAGAAGGAGCCCGGAGTAGGTAGGAGGAGGGGAGAGGAGGGAGCCCGCCCGGGGAAGGGAGAGAGATGAAGGGAGGAGTAGGGAGGGAAGAGAGAGAGGGGGGGAGGAGGAGGGAGGGTAGGAGGGGAAAGAAAAAAGTAGCCCGGAGTACGGAAGGGCGGAGGGGAAGTAGCAAGGAGAAGCCTCCGGAGAAGAGGGAGGGGAAGGGGAGGAGAAGGGACCCGAGGGAGAGGCCCCCCGGAAGGGATGGAGGGAGGAGGGGGGGGGGGTGCGCGGCGGGGGGAGGGCCGCGCCCCAGACCGAGAATGCGGCGCCCGAACCCCTCCGCAACTAAACCCCGGACGCCGCCCGCGGCCGCCGCCGCCGCGACCCCGAGCGACGACCCCGCCAGCGCCCACGCGCAGGCACGCGCGGGGGCCCCGCGCGCGCGCGCCCCGGCGCCCCGCGCGCCCCGCCCCCGCGCCCGCACGGCGGCGACCGCGCCCGCAAGCCGCCCCGCAGCGCGCGCAGGCGCGCAAGGCGCGCAGGCCCCGCGCCACGCGCAGCCCAGCGCCGCGCAGTCGGCGCGCACGCTCAGACGACGCGCCCCGGGGCACCCCGCGCAGGGTCCGCGCGCAGCGCTCAGCACGCGCGCCCTCCAAGGTAGGCGCGCCCAGAACCCCCGCCCGCGACAAAGCCCGCCTCGCCTCGCAGGCCGCGCGCAAGCCCAGTCGACGCACTCGGCAGGCCGCGCAGGCGCGTCCTCTCAACGCGCAGGGCAAGGCGCCCGCATCGCCCGTCAATCACTCGCCTCCCGACGAATGACGAATCTACGCCCCGCCAGGCGCCCGCGGCCGCCCGACAGCAAGCAACGTCGCAACACGCGGCGCCCCACGGGCGTTCGGTCGAGTCGCCCGTGCTACCCCTGACCCCTCCCCTCTCCCGCGGACGATAGCGCCCGCCCAGCCCGGACCGTCGCCCGAGAGGACTCCCCAAGCCCCTCGCCCGCTGCGAGCCCCGAACAGCCCCGAGCCCGTCGCCCCCCTCCCTCTCTCCAGCTGCGGGCGCCTGTCCCGCCAACCGCGGGGCGCCCCGCGCGAGCCTCCCACCCCCCGACCGCCCCGCGCCCTCGCTCGGCCCGCCCAGACCTAACCCGCGCTGCGCCCCGGACGGGCGTATCCAAGGTCCCGACCTGGGCCGTACGCCGCCCGCCCTCGCCACCTGCGCCCGCATGCGCAGCTCTCCGGCGGGGTCCCGCTCCATGCCCCGTTATGGGGACCTCGGCCACTCGCCGTCTGCGATCCCCCACCCCCCTCCCCGCCGGTACTCCCGCGAGCTGCTAAGCCCCGACGCCCGCCGGCCCGCGAGCCCCGGAGAGAGCCCCCCACCCCCTCCGCGGTCCCTCGGCCCGCCCCCCCAGGCGGCTCGCGGCCCGATCGACTGTCGCCCCCCCTCTCGGCCCCGGCCCCCCCCGCATCTTCGTGCGGCGGCCGGCCACCCGGTCCGACCCACGAGCGGGGGTCCTCCCCCACACTACCTCCCCGCGCTCGCTGCTCTCACCTGCGCCCGTAGCTCGCGGCACCCACGCGCCGCCGCGCGCCCCGCCGCTCGCTCTCCGCGACTCTTCCCGCGCCTCAGCCCGCCCTCGCCCGCTCCCGGGCGCGGTCCCTACCTCCGCTCGCCCCGCGCCTTCGCGCGTGCGCAGACCCCTACCGACCGCTCTCCCTCCCGCGCGAACTCGCACTCCGGCCCTCCCCTCCCTCTCCCTACGCTCTAGCCGTTCCCCGACTCGACCCTCTATCGCTTATGTCTCGACCCCCACCCCCCTACGCTCGCGCCGGACCGCGCCGCGCGCGACGCGCGCACGCAGCCGCCCGCGGGGACGCTCCCCCCTCTCCCTCGGCGCCGCTCCCGCACGCGACGGCCTATCCCCGCGCCTCGCCCGCGCCGCTTCCGACATGACTCCTCCCGCGCCCCGCCTCGCGCCGCGCTCGCCCGCGAAGCTCCGCGACGCGCGCCGCTACGGCCTCCGCTCGCCCGCCCGAGCCCCGCGCGCTCTCCCTCTCATCACCCGCACCCCGCGCCGCGCCGCGGACCCCCGCGCCCCGCGCCACCCCACGACCGCCCCGACGCCGGGCCCAGCGCCCGCGCCCGGGACGCGGCGCGCGGCGGCGGCGCGTGCGCGGGGCTTTGCGGGCGCGGGCGGCTCGGGCTGGATGGCGCGGGATTGGCGCGGGCTGAGGGGTCGGGGGGTGGGGGGCGCGGGGGCGGCGCGGTTCGCTTAGTTCGCTTCCAGGTCTCGCTGGGCGGGAGGCGGGTCTGTCGACGGGGCTGGGCGCTAGAGGGCTAGGGGGGGGGCGGTGTGGGCGCTGGCGAGCGGGCGAGGGTTTGGGCGGATAGGCGGGGGGGGCGCGGGAGCGGGGGCGGCCGAGCGGGCGCTGCGGGACGCCAGAGGGCGCGGGGGGGTGGGTGGGGGGCGGCGGGAGGTTC
>NC_054573.1:2765710-2771508 GCF_017654505.1 Polyodon spathula | reverse complement strand
AGGGGGGGGGGAGGGGGGGGGAGAGGAAGGGGGAGAGGGGGGGGGGAGGGGAGAAAGAGGAGAGAGAGAAAATTTCGTGGTCTCTCCTCCCCTTTTCCTCTTCTTTACCCTCTCTCCTTTCTTCTCACGGGGGAGGGAGGGCTGGGGATGGAGAGGAAAGGGAGGGTGGGATAGAACAAAAAACAAAAAAATGGGGGGAGAGGGTCTAGGTCCGCAGGGTGGAGGACAGAGAGGGAAGATAGGGGGGTGTGGGTTTTCAGGGCCAGAGGGGTTATTCGGATCTCTTCCTGAGGCCGGGAAAAAAGGGGGGGGGGTGGGGGGGAGAGGGAGAGGGAATCCTAACAAAAATTGCAAGAAGAGATAGGAAAAACTCTAAGGACGCCCCACGAGAGATGGGTGTGGCAGATGACTTGAGGTGAAAGCCAGAAATCCCAAACATAGAGGAAGTGGCTGGAGGAAACTCCAAGTAGCTAGGCAGTTACATGTCTCTCCCCCCTCCCCCCCTCCTCACCTGGGGGGGGCGGGGGGGGCGAGGGGGGTGGGGGGGGCGGGGGGGGAGGGGGGCGGAAAAGGATGCGAAGAAGAAAGAGGCGAGAGAGAAAAAGGGGGGAAGAAAAAAAAGAAAAAGAAAATTTTTTGTGAAGAAAAAAGGGGAAACTAAATAGGAAAGAAAAAAGAGAAGACAAGAAAAAAAATAGAAAAGAAAGAGAAAGAAAAAGAAATTAAAGGGGGGAGGCAAAAGGGAAGGACAAAAAAACGAGTAAAGGAGAAAAGAGGAAAGGGAAAACGTGAAGGGGAAAGGAAGGGAGAAACAAGGAGGAGGTGGAAGAGATAAGAAACGCGGCATCGTCCGAGACAGTAGAAAAGTCCAGGGAAAAAAAAGAAAGGAGAAACCTCGTACGCGAGAGAAACCGTCTCCTAGGGGAGCCAAAAAGAAAAAAAGCGAGGAAAGGGGGGGACCGTTGCGAATCAGAAAAGAAGAAAATCCCTGCCTTAGAAAGGAGGGAAAAAAAACGTGAAGAGCAAAAAACAGGGGGAAAGTGGAAAGGAGGGAGGAGAAAGAAAAAAGGAGTGGACGGAGAGAATAAGAAGGGCCAAGAAATAAGGAAAGATGAAAAAAAAGTGGGAAAGGAAAAAAAGGAAAAAGAAGGAATACCTCGAACCTCTAAAAAAGAACGTATCTCATGCCCAAGAAAGAGGGTCCTCCCCGCTCCCTGATCTAAAAAGACTCAAACTCTCAGATAGGAAATGTCAGCTAAGATCTGTCCATCCCTTCTCAGATAGCCTCTCAAAAGGAATTGACTTTCCCCAACCTCTCCCTCCTCTCTCCATCTGCTCCCTCTGTCCCTCCTCCCTCTGCCCTGCTCTCTCCCTCTCCCTGCTCCCTCTCCCACCTCCCTCTCCCTCTCCCTCTCCCCCTCCCTCTCCTCTCTCCTCTCCCCCTCTCCTCTCTCCCGCTCCACTCTAGGAAGGAGTTGGGTAAGAGTTTGTCAGTGAGGGGGTGGAGGGGAGAAGAGAGGCCAGACTGCTCACACTGAACAAGAAGACACTGTGATAAACACAGGCAGAGAGAATTCCACACTGGTGTAATAATGGTGTAATAATCTCACAGCACTTGAAGAGTTAAAAACGATTTTGTTTATCAGACTCCAGTTAAACACATTCAGAGCTGTTGGCAGGGGGCTGGGAACGCGTGACACAAGCTTGGTGAAGACAGTTATTGTGTCCCCGCGTGGAGCGAGCGACACAGCAAAGGGTTAAGTCCGAGTGCTGGTCTCTGCCTGGCTCTGGCCCAGCGCCAGGCTCATTGGCAGAAAAAAAAAAAAAAGAAAAAAATCTCAAGACAAAAAGGGGATTCCTCCTAACCTCTCTCTCCTCTCCCTCTCTCCCGCACACCTTCCACTGCCGATATCCTTCCACGACTTCCCAGCAGACTGGAGAGCAACGAAAGGGATCTCCCGATCCTCTGAGATCGAACGATGTGTATGCCTCCCGAATGCCTGGCCTACAAACCCCATGGCCATCAAGATCTGAGTACCCAAAAGATCACCTCACGTCCGTCCATCTCACTCTGGCAAGGTCCGGACCCCATTCCTCTGGTTCTCCTCTCACCTCCACGACTCTTATCCTCTCCACGCTAAATTCTCTCGAATCTAAAAAAAAAAGTTTTCAAGAAGAAACTCTATCTGCAGACCGGTCGGCATTTGAGAAACTCGGGGCTCGTGAGTGAAACTGGGAAGAAGCAAAAACAAAAGCCAAAGGAAACACAAAAAGTCACAGACTCTCCCTCTCTCTCTCTCCCTCCTCCCTCTCTCTCTCTCTCGCTCGACTCTCTCACTCCAAGAAACACTATCTCTATCTCTCTCTCTCTCCTGCAGTATGTCAAATGTCTCTCTGACTTTTTAGCCCAGGATAATAATAATTATAATAATCATATCATAGTACAGAGTGCATGAGCAATGCAGCCCCTCCTTCTCTCACCTCTCTCACAGCACATTCGCAGCTCACAGCAAACTGATACCCCTACCTCTGCTACAGATGCCTAACGCTGTCTACCTCTTCTCACAGCAATTGAAGAAGCCGTTCTTCAGACACTCAAGAAAAACAGCAATAATTTGTAATAATGACATAAGATAACTTAGGGAAAGACAGAAAAAAGAAAAAAAATGAAAATCAGGGGGCGAGCACCAAGTAAGCAGCAAAAGACCAGAAGAGAAAAGGCGGGGAGAAACCCTGCCACCGCATGGGTAACGGAAAAGAGGGATTTCAACACAATGAGAAGAAAAAGGGCGAGATTAACGAACTAAGAACGGACTGCAATGTAATCAGCCCAAAAAACACCGAACATGACATAAAAGGTAAATAAACCATGCCGAAGGAAGACGACACGGCAGGTACAGTCACAAAGAGTTAGTCACGACACAACCTGGGGGGGGGGGGGGGGCGTGGTTGACACACTATCCCTCTTTCTCTTCCCTCCTCCCCTCCTCAAACATAAAACACCTTCCTTTTACTTCGTCAGCTGACACATTATCCCTCTTTTTCCTTCTCTCTCCTTCCCTCTCTCCAGCACACAGCAGGCAATGCCAAAGCACTAGATTCCAGCTCTATATAGACCCCATGCTGGCATGCATTGTAAAGCACTTTGGAGTTAAGACAACCCCTCTTAGACTGTTACGCTAATGCATATCTCCCAGGTCACAGGGTCCCTATGGAAGTCTTAGTTCCACTTTTTGATTCAACACTGCTGCTCTCCCTCCCAGTCCCTTCTCAGCTCCACTAGAGCCCCACTGCTTCCCTCCCTCCCAGCCCCTCCTCAGCTCCAACCACTAGAGCCACACTGCCTCCCTCCCAGTCCCTCCTCAGCTCCGCTAGAGCCACACTGCTTCACTCCCAGTCCCTCCTCAGCTCCACTAGAGCCACACTGCTTCCCTCCGTCCCAGTCCCTCCTCAGCTCACTAGAGCCACACTGCTTCCCTCCCAACCCCTCCTCAGCTCCACTAGAGCCACAATGCCTCCCTACCTGATGAGTAGTACTATGCCAGGAGCGCATATTAAGCGAGGGGCCTGACGATGCTTACTGCACAGGATTGTTGACGGGGGGGGGGGGAGGGAGGGGACTCCCCTGCAGAGCTTTAGGGGCCCAGAGAACGATGTGGAGTGTTGATTCAAAAGGAAGCAGCTCTGAGAAAATGGAGAGCGCAAGAGGGAATGAGAGAGAGAAGAGAGAGAATGGGGAAAGGACGAGCGAGGACGGGGACCTTCTTCACTCAGTAGGAACCACTAGAGCCACACTTCTTCCCTCTCTCCCAGTCCCTCCTCAGCACGAACCACTAGAGCCACACTGCTTCCCTCCCATTCCCTCCTCAGCTCCACTAGAGCCACATTGCTTCCCTCCCAGTCCCTCCTCAGCACCACTAGAGCCACACTGCTTCCCTCCCAGTCCCTCCTCAGCTCCACTAGAGCCACACTGCCTCCCCCTCCCCCAGTCCCTCCTCAGCTCTAACCACTAGAGCCACACTGCCTCCCTCCCTCCCAGTCCCTCCTCAGCTTCCACTAAGAGCACCACTGCTGTCCTCTCTCCTAGTCCCTGACTAGAGGAAACGGCCAGCTAGAGTTACACTGCTGCTTCCCTCCCCCAGTCCTTTCCTCAGCTCCACTGGAGCCACACTGCTTCCCTCCCCTCCCAGTCCCTCCTCAGCTCCACTAGAGCCACACTGCTTCCCCTCCCTCCCAGTCCCTCCCTCGGGCTCCAACTAGCAGCTGTACCACTGCTCCTCCCTCCCTACTACGTCACCCAGGTCTCGCACTAGAGGCACATCTTACTCCTCCCAGTTCCATCCTCAGCTAGGAGCTAGAGCCACACTGATTGACACCCTCCCTCCCAACGTCCTGGAGCCGCCTAGCCTTCACTAGAGCCACACTGCTTTCCCTCCTATCTAACTACAGCGCTATCTCCCCTGACCACTAGAGCCACACTGCTTCCCTCCTCTCCCAGTCCCTCCTCAGCTCCACTAGAGCCACACTGCTCCCCCCCTCAGTCCCTCCTCAGCTCCACTAGAGCCACACTGCTTCCCTCCCTCCCAGTCCCTCCTCAGCTCCACTAGAGCCACACTGCCTCCCTCCCTTCCAGTCCCTCCTCAGATCCACTAGAGCCACACTGCTTCCCTCCCTCCCAGTCCACTCTGCACAGCTCCACTAGAGCCACACTGCCACCCTCCCTCCCAGTCCCTCCTCAGCTCCACTAGAGCCAGACTTCACCGGGCCCTTACAGTCCCTCCTCAGCACCAGTAGAGCAACACTGCTTCCCTCCCAAGCACAGAGTGGTCTGATAAAGCATAGGGACGCATTGTAAAGCACGGAGAGGTCTGGTAAAGCATAGGGAATGCTTTGTAAAGCACAGAGAGGTCTGGTAAAGCATAGGGAAGCATTGTAAAGCAGAGAGGTGGGGTAAAGCACAGGGAAGCATTGTAAAGCACAGAGGTGTGGTAAAGCATATTAAAACAGGGTACACTGTGGTAAATGCAGAGGAAAATATGGGGGGGGGGGGACTGCAGAAATAGCAATACCAGGTCTATAAAGGTGATTATGAGACTGGCACTAGATTAGTGCTTCGCTGGGATTGTAAGTCCTGATCTAAACCACACATGGACCCAGCGAGCCTGGCACCCACGCGCTCCTTCCAGGGCCTGCCATGCAAAGGCTGCTGATGAATCTGCTGGCGCATCGTTCAGCTCGACTGCTCTGCAGAGAAATGGCACCTGTTTCTTCTTCTACACACACAAAGACAGACGCCCACGCACCTCCCTTGAGGACAGGGCAGCTGCAGTGGAGTGAGGCTGCTAGAACGGGGCCACGGTGAGCTCACTATACCCTCAATGCTCTCCGGTGGCAATGCAGACAGGCAGAGAGCGGCACTGCAATAATGGTTCTGTATTACGCTGAGGGGCAGTGGTAGCACAAGTATAGGGCAGCTGCAATGGGCTTCCCAGTGTTTTAGTGTGTGTGTCTCAATGCCTCTTGGGCTTCCCAGTGATGTGTGTCCAAGTTCACAATGCATCTTATCTATTTGTCTGTCTGCCTGCACTGCCTGACTGTCTGTCTGTCTGTCTGCCTGTGGTGTCTGTTGTCTGCCTGCGCTATGTGTCTCTGCTGCATGGTCTGTCTATCTCTCTCTCGTGCTGTCTGTCCTGCCTGCCTGTCTCTCTCGCTCTGTCCTCTCTCGTCTGTCTGTCTTGCCTGCCTGCTCTCTCTTGCTGCTTGCCTGTTCTGTCGTCTCTGTTGCCTGTGCTGTTTGC
>NC_054573.1:2725710-2760710 GCF_017654505.1 Polyodon spathula | reverse complement strand
AATTGCAGACTGTCGCTGAGGAAGCACAAAAGGTTAATTTCTAACGGTCTCTTTGAGTGTTTTAAGGGCCTGGACCCAAGCTTTGCACCGGGGACACCGTGGGACAGACACCGCCACTGCTACTTTCTCTGAAGAAGTGTCTCCAGTCTGTCTCCTCTTCATTTCCACACTGTGTCCCTCTGGTCCTGGTTTCTGTGCGGTTCTGTGTGCCCTTGTCCCGCCTCTCAGACCACGCCCACATTCCCCACCATTGAGCCCCGCCCCACCTCACCTCAGACCACGCCCACATTCTCCACCCTTGAGCCCCGCCACACCCCAATGAACTGGAAACTGTTGTTTTTATTGACTTGTAGAGATACTGCAGACTGGAAGGCTCTATAAATAAACAGAATTACTTACTTAGCGAAGTGACATATTATCAACTTTATGGCAGCACAAACCACAAACTGGGGAGTTTCTGTGTGTGTGTGTAAAAGTTACAGCAGCAGCAGTGGTAAAATAAAACCCTTTCAGTAAGAGAGGAGTATTAAAACGAAAATCAAATAAACATAAATTCCCCGCTGTTTAAATCAACCTGTTTTTCATTTATTGAAGAATCCGAGGCGTGGGCGGTCCTCACTGGAGGAATTCAATTGCAGGCTCTGCACTCTGATTGCCATGCTGCACCGAGACACCTCTCAGCACTGCTGTGTCACGTCTTCTATATAAACCAGCTGCTCCAGCGCTCGGAGCGTGTGTGTCTGTCTGTCTGTGTCTCAGGGTGTGTGTGTGTCTGTCTGTGTCTCAGTTTGGGTTTTAAAGCTAATAAGAGGTGAGAGAGTGCATTTTAATGCTAAGTAGTGGTGAGAGAATGGGTTTTAAAGATTAGTGGTTGAGCTGCTCTCTCATTGGTATTCACAGCAGGGCTGCAGTTCGCTCTGTCCTCGTTTTTACGATGCCTAGCGGCCTGGATTACAAGAGTAATGACAGCTAGAGCAGCCAGGCTGTGCACCTGCCCAGGGGCCAGACAAGATGAAGCAGCCTGGCAAGAAATCAGGAGCTCGCTGTAAATCTACAACCAGACAGCTTCGCCCTGGGAGCAGTTAAACCAAGACTTTACCATCAATCCTCTCACCAGCTTTAACAACAAGATCGTGTGCCCACATACCCTTACATTCTCTCACCTCTTATTAGCTTTATTAACAGGATCACTGGCCCCTCCCTTTAAAAGAGCGCTGACCATCTTTAAAATCCATTCTCTCACCTCTTATTAGCTTTATTAACAGGATCACTGGCCCCTCCCTTTAAAGCAGCGCTGACCATCTTTAAAATCCATTCTCTCACCTCTTATTAGCTTTAACAACAGGATCACTGGCCCCTCCCTTTAAAGCAGCGCTGACCATCTTTAAAATCCATTCTCTCACCTCTTATTAGTATCCGCAGCCACTGTAACAGCGAGATGCATGCGTACAAAATAAAGCGCGCTGCTGCCCTCTTGTGGGATAGTTAGGTATAGCAAAAGGAAATGGGTTTCGTTAATAAGAACTCGCCCACTTTGAAGAGAACGTTGTTCAGTGGCAAAAAGCAGGCGGATGCTGCGTGGTGATTGGTGGAATCGCTTGCCGTAAGATGCAATGGGCATTTTAAAAGTCCAGTCCTCATTGGTGCAGTATTAGCATCAGCTCCACTTCTAAACTCCTTGTGATCTACATTTAGAGGCAATTGTTTTAATACCAGCTCTGTCTCGGAGAGAGAGAGACACACCCGACACTTGGGAATACATTATAAGAGACCCCTAACACAGCACAGATTAACTGATATAAAACTGAGGTACAGGGAGAGGGGAGAGAGAGGCTCTGCCACACAAAGAGAATGAAACACACTCTCAACTCGATCAGAGGCAGCCACACACCCACACAATCTAATACAAAACAGCATGAAACACGCACGCAATATAAAGAGACCGCAGGCAAACAAAATTTCAAAAATATGGTCAATTTATTGATCTATCCTTAAAGGGAGGGCAGAACCCCATTTAAAAACACCCACAGAAAAATGCAGAAAAAAAGCTCCTCCCCTTTAACACCTTTTACACCAGCAGCAGGAAAACTTAATGCAAACATTTTGATAACATCGTGACTTAACTGAGAGGATGGGGTGAGGGGAGAGGAGCGGGATGAAGGGAGGAGGAGAGAAAACGGGGAGAAAGGAGAATACTAAATGCTCCACACTAGAAAAGAAAAGTGTTTATATTACACCCAGCTTCAATAAAGAGCTTATCCTGCATCCAAAAATCACAATTAAACACCCAGACAAAGCATTCATTTTAATTAAAGACCTGGAGCCTTCTGGTTAAAACAACTGCTTCAGACAGCGCAGGAGTGACAGCGTTTCAGACTGAAACCGCTTCAGTCTCCCCGCTAAATTCCAGCCTGCTGCTCTCTGAAAAGCGAGGGAGGCCCAGCACTGCTGGCTCATTATTTAAAACAGCCAGTTTTCGGTCTGTCAGTTACTTCGAAAAGTATTTCTAGGGAGTGCTGAGCATTCTGACTCCCTGGATAGAGAGCTGGGCGCTGGTCCCGAATTCATTCTCTCTCTCTCTCTCGATATCCACAGATGGAAATATCTACCTGCTTTTATAAACACTTATTAATAACGCAGGCACCTCCTCAAAGATCTGATATGAACAGCGATAAGCATCACAGCCGGATAAAATCTATATATTAAAATAATAATGAGGAAAAGCAAGAGCCTGAATAAAAATCGAAGTCTTCGCTGCAGCTGTGAAGATATTTGAACGCGATTATTCCTCTGGGTGGAGCGCTCTGCAGGCAAGGGTCGCTGGAGTCGCCCGGGCCGAGTCACTCTTCAGAGTGGAGAAGCATCTGCCTGGGTTTGTGCGGATCGCTGCTTTTCTGAGACTCTGTGGAGGAGAACAGCGACCCACACGAACCCAGGCGGCTGTTTCTGCTTCACTCTGAAGGGAAGCCGGTCTCAAACACCCAGTCGGGAGTTTGTTCTGCTCTGTGTGGAATCCGGGTTTCACAGGCGCTGCTCCACAAGGCTGTGTTCTCTTCACACTCAAACGGAGCAGGCTGGAAATTTCACGCTGAGCCACCAAACGCCAGAGGAAAAGCTTTTACCACACAAACCAGAAAGGAAGCGCGTGCAACGTCACAATAAAACACAGGGTTACATATTTTGTGATAAATACTCTCTCAGGCTTTAGATTTAATTCTGTTTTTAAAGATATACGCTAGGTCCCATCAGCCGTTTGCTTAAACACTCAAACAATTAACAAACTGGAGAGGGGAATCAGACTCCCGCTGCAGAGTCACCCAGTCCAGGATGCACTACCAGCCCCTGTGTATCTAGGTAACAAACTCAAGTCTGATTCCCATCCCCGATTACATTAAGCAGTACGATAAATTTGGTCCATTGTTGTGTGTCTAGAAATATAAACAGAACTGTGCCTGCCTGTCTGCTCTGTTATATTGCATCACATTCTGTCAATGAAAACTATTTATTTATTTATTTTATTTTTCTTAAAAAGTGCAATTAAACCCCTTTTTAATTAAATAATAATTATTATTATTTTTAATTTAACAAAACCAGCACAGGCGGTCAGTTCAGAGCACGCATTTGAATCTCGTCAGAAAAAAAGACCTGAAGAAACCTCTCTTTCTCCAGGACGACGTCCAAGAAAAAAATAAAATCAAATCACCAGGATTTAGCGTCTGGTCTGTACCCTTCATTTAAATGTGTTTTTTAGTTTTTGCTTCTGTGCTCCTGAATATATCTATATATATGTATATAGATAATGTTTCAAACTGATAATTGATTGCATAGATTAAACAGTTATTATATCCTTGCATTATTAATTATTAAATATTAAGACAATAATGGAATGTTTAACAAGACTCACGGTCAGATTCTCCCTCCCCCTCCCTCCCCTCTCTCTTGTTGCTCCTGGCTGAGTGAGCGAGTGTGTGAGTGTGAGAGTGTGAGAGTGAGCGAGTGCGAGAGTGAGTGAGAGTGCGTGCTACAGGTCGCTCTCCCCGTACAGCGCTGTGGAGAAGCTCATGTAGTCCAGGGCCCCAGGGATGGCGTCGGGTCCCTGGTAGGGAGCCATGCGGGCGATGCAGTACTCGGCCTGGTCCGGAGGCAGCTCCCTGCGCAGCTCGGCCGCGGTGATGAAGTTCTGAGAGAGAGAGAGAGACAGAGAGAGAGAGAGTTAGCAGGGTCAGTGTGTGCAGTGTCTGTAAGTTTTATATGGGAGCGTGTCTCACCTTGTCTCCTGCCAGGATCTTGAAGGACGCCACCACCTGATCAGCAGTGTCTGTGTCGGTCGTCTCTTTGGACATGAAGTCGATGAAGGCCTGGAAGGTCACGACCCCGCTGCCGTTGGGGTCGACGACGCTCATGATGCGAGCGAACTCTGCGTCACCCTGAGAGACAAAGGTCAGAGGTCAGCGGTGCCCCTAGCAGAACCCACGGACAGCAAAGACAATAACAGACGCTGCTGAATCAAAACATACTAGGTATTAAAATCATGTATAAATAATGCATGTAGCTGCACTTAGAAACCTTCTGGGAACGTCAGTCAGGAACACACAAACACACTCTCTCTCAAATCTCTTTAAAATCTATCCTTTCATTTACTCCTTCATTCAGCACAGCTGGCCCTAATGAAATGAATACTCTGAACTCTGCTGTTTTTAAACTGTTTCCCTGTGTGTACAAACCGAACACCCCACGATAAACGCACAGTGTGAGAGGAAAGAGAGCGAGAGGACAGACAGACAGAGAGAGAACAGAGACACACAGAGCTACACTTACTACTTTAACTGTGCAGAAACCATAAAAGACCTTTTGAATTGAGAGGGACAGACAGATGGACAGCGTACCAGACTGTGTCCTGTTGAAATGAGCAGCGCTCTGAAATCAGTGTCCATCGTCCCTGTGTGCTTCTGCACAGCCCCGAAAAAGAGGAGGGGTGAGAAATACAGGGGAGCGGAGGACAGGAGAAAAATACGAGAGGTAGGGGTGAAAATGAAGGAGAGAGAGAACACAAAGCAAAGAGCAGACAGCGAGAGGGAAAGATTACATGAAAACAAATTGTAATAAACATTAGGAGGGGGAACAAGAGAGGGAGAGAAGAAAGAAATTAAAAACAGATCCAGCGTTCCCAATTTGCTGTCCTGCACACACAGGCACGCTGTCCCTCTAGGTGGCAGCACTGCGTGCAAGAGGCATATCTCTCTCTCTCTCTCTCTCTCTCTCTCTCTCTCTCTCTCTCTCTCCATACCTGCTTGTTGTTCTCCACATTGTAGCCCAGGCTGATGAGGCAGGCTTTGAACTCCTCCTGTCCCAGCGCGCCGCTGTGATCCTTGGACCGGCCAATCAGAGCGCAGCGCCATGGTGGGGGTGGTGATGATGCGTGCAGGAGGGGGTGTGGTCAGGAGGGCAAGGGGGGGGGGGGGGGGGGGATTAATAAAATAAATACACAAATGAATAAATAAAGACTAATGTTAAGACACTCAAACAGGTCTGAAATCTCAAATTGAACGCAATGCGGATTTGTTTGGAGGGGGGGCTGGATAACGCTCAGGGTGATCTACTGAGGAGATGGAAGAGGGGGGCTGCAGGCATTGAGAAAAAATTTAAAAATTCCCTCCCATTTCAAATTTTACACACATTTTTTTTTATTAAGAACTTGGCATTATGCATAACAAGATTCCAATGGTTTCCATTGACCGTGTGTGGGGGGTTTGAGCGGGGTGGGGGGGGTTTTGCGCCCCCCATGGGGGGTTTGGGGGTTCCTTGTCAAAGTGGTTGAAGGAGGGTTAGGGTTTGGGGGTACCTTGTCGAAGTGGTTGAAGGAGGCTCTGAACTCGTGCAGCTGCTCCTGGCTGATCCCCTTGGCGTCTCTCGTCAGGATCTGGTTCTCGATCTCGTTGATGGTGCGGGCGATGGTGGTGAGGAGCTGCTCCCAGCCCACTCTCAGGTGCTGTGGAGAGGAGCAGTTAGTTCAAACAGCATGGTAAGCCCTTCTATTGTAAATCACAGAAGTCGCTGAGATTGTGTCCTAGCCTCCAGACTTGTTTCTCCCTACCCCCCCCCCCCCCCCCCCCCAGCAGATTAGCTGTACCCCACCTCTCCTTCTCCTTTGCCCCTCGGAGGTGGAACGGTCTGCCCACTGATATCAGGGTCACTCAGTCCCTACCCTCCTTCCAGCGCCTCCTCCAGACTCACCTGTTCAGACCTCACAGCTCTCCACTACACACTGGACTACAAGGCACCCAGTAGCAGTGCTTGCATTCTCTTGCACTGATCTGCTCCACACCTTGCTCTGTTCACTGCTGCTCTCAATCCTAACGACACTCTGTGTATCCTGCGCTTGATTTCACTCGTCCATGGACTCCATGGAGTCTCACCTCCATGCTGTAGCTGGTGTCCTTGTTGTCGAAGATCAGCGCCTCCTGGATGAGCTGGTGGTCTCCCTCCAGCTGGTCGATGTTGGGTTTGTACTCAATGATGCTTCGCTCGTACTGCTTCAGGTGATTCAGCTGGTCCTCCAGCGTGCCGTTCATCTCGATCGAGATGCGCCCGATCTCCTGGAGGGGAGGAGAGGGTTAATACTGCACTGCACAGACAGGAGAGGGGTAATACTGCACAGACAGGGAAGGGTTAATATAACTCGGGCTTGCCCTCACCTCCATCTTGTTCTGGATCCAGGGTCCCACCACGTTGGCATGGTTGGCAAACTGGCGCCTCAGCCGCTCGTTGGATTGCTGCCGTGCCAACTCCTCCTGCAGAGCGCGGTCCCTCTGAGGAACGAGCTGCTGTACCTGCCCGCGCCACCGGGGGGAGACAGAGAGCAGAGTCAGTGTGAGAGACACGCAGTCACACACAGGCAGGGAGAGTCAGTGTGAGAGAGACACACACAGGCAGGGAGAGTCAGTGTGAAAGACATACAGAGTCACACACACTGACAGTAACACAAACACATACACACCAGATAGACAGAGACAGACTCCCCACCTTGTTCCACTTGTCGTTGAGGGCCTGGGGGGTGATGGTGGTGTAGGGGTTGCCTCCAGGCAGCTTGATGTTGTTGTACTGGGCGATCTTCTGAACCTCGCTGTGAATCCCCTGGATCGACTCGCGCTCCTTATCAGCATCGGAGAGAGTGGCCTTGAACTGCTCATGAGCGGAGAGCAGACCCTGAGGAAGGGGGGGGCGCGAGAGAGGGGGTGAATACAGGGATGAGACAGGAGGGCAGCGCAGAGAAGAGAGTTCATACAGAGAAGAGAGAGGTACACAGAGGAGAGTTAAAACAGAGAGGAGAGAGGGGAGAGACAGAGGGAGTTAATACAGAGAGGAAAGGGGAGAGAGCGAGAGGACAGAGTTAATACAGACAGGAAAGAGGGTAATGTAATGATATTGTCCCTGCTCTCTCCACCTCTCACCTGGATCTCCTCGATGTTGTGCACGATGAACATGTCCTGCAGGTCCTCCATCGCCCCCTCCATCCAGTTGTTGAAGGGCGCTGCCCTCTTGGCGTACTCGAGGTACAGCTCGTCGATCGACTCCAGCTGCTTCTCTGTCCTCTGCAGGGGGAGGAAGAGAGGGGGAGAGAGGGATGAGTTTCACCTCTACAGCACTGACAAAGCACTAGAGCCCAAACGCTGCTCTGCTCGACTCAGTTTAGTTTCATTGACCGGTTTAATCCCAGTTCCTCACCTCCAGGGCCTCCCTGCGGCTCTGGGTCAGAGATCCCAGTACATCCCACTGGTTGCAGATCTTCTGGCAGCGAGCGTTCACGCTGGGAGAGTCGTAGTAATCCAGCTCGCTGGGATAGGGAGAGGGAGAGAGGGCGACGCATTAGAAACGAGGGGTCTCAAAGGATCCCAGTGATTCAGCGGCTCAGTAACCCTTGGCAACCCGCTCCACACCCTCCCCACTCCCTCCTCCCCTCAGTCACACACAGACAGGGCGAGTCGGTGCGAGAGAGACACAGTCACACCCCCTCCCCTCTCACTTCAGCTCTTGTGCGATGGCAGCGATCTGCTCCACTCTGTCCTGGTGTGCCGCGAGGTCGCTCTCGAAGGCCTCGTGTTTGCGCAGCAGGGCTTTGATGTCGGACAGCGTTGCCGTCTCATAATCCTTCTTGGTCAGCATGGCCTCATTACCTGGGGGGCAGACACAGAGACAAGTTAAAACTCCCGCTGGGTGTCTCTGTGTCTCTTACCCTCGGTCCACGCCTGGAGGACTGGGCACACCTCTGTGTCTCTTTCCCTCGGTCCACGCCACTGTGTCTCTTACCCTCGGTCCACGCCTCGTGGATGGTGGCTTTCTGTCTGAACTTCTCTGCCAGGTGGTCGAGTCTCTCCAGCCTGCGGATCTCATTCAGCAGCCACTCCTCGTAGCCCTTCTCCGCGTGCTCCAGACCGTGCCAGGCATTATTGATGTCCTGCAGACAGGGGAGCAGAGGGGCAGTCAGACAGCTCACCTAGTCAGCTAGATCGAGAGTATGGCGGTGAGGAGGGGGTCAGCTTGGGGGTTCTCGACTCCCAGGTGACGAAAGCGAGGGGGCGAGTTTGGGGGGGTCCTCTTACCGAGACCATGCGCCCCTCGGAGGGCATGAAAGCGGGCCGGTTGCTCAGTCTCAGCTTGGTCTGCAGGGTGTTGAAGTTGATCTCCAGCTGGCACTTCTCCTGCACCTTGGGGGGCTTGTGAACCCGCCGGTACCCTCGGAGATCCTCCAGCTTCAGCTGCATCTCCTGCATCGTCTTCTCGGGGGTGCGATTCTCCAGCCAGGGGATCGTGGCTCGGATCCACTCCAGCAGCTGGGAGAGAGGGGAGAGAGTGTGAGTGTGAGAGGGGGTGAGGAGAGGAGAGAGGGGAGAGGGAGTGAGAGGGGGTGATTGAGTGTGAGAGGAGAGGGAGTGAGTGGGGTGATGAGAGTGTGAGGAGGAGAGGGGAGAGAGGTGATTGAGTTTGAAAGGAGAGGGGGTGATTGCATGTGAGGAGAGGGAGGGGTGATTGAGGGTGTGAGGAGAGGAGAGAGAGGGAGAGGTGATTGAGTGGGTGAGAGGAGACAGGGAGGGAGAGGGTGTGAGAGGAGAGGAAGGATGAATTGAGGGTGTGAGAGGAGAGGAGAGGGAGGGTGAACTGAGTGTGAGGAGGACAGAGGAGAGAAAGTGTGTGTGTGAGATACTCTAGCAGGGAGAAATAAATATGAAATAAATTCATGCAGCAATGGAAAGTGTGACAGGCTGAGGGCAGGACTCCCCCACAAACAACCTTCTCAAAACACACTGCTGCTCCAGACAGGAGTAAAAATGCACAGCGAACCACAGCTGTGTGAAGGTACAGCATCGCTATACCCCAGTGGGGTATGAATACTCCATCACTCACATCGCTGGCGAGCTTCTCGTAGTCCTCCATGAGATTCTCGTTCTCCTGGTTCACCGCCAGCACCTTGCAGATCCGATTGGCTGCCGTCTCCGCCTGGGGCGGGGAAAGGGGTGAGTGAGCACAGCAAGGCAGGAGGAGATACTGCAGCAGTGGAGCAAAGGGGTTACAGAAACTACAGCTTCCTACAGTCAGACGACTTCCTTCCAAGGGGCTCTGACACGACAGGGCTTACCAGCCACTGTGAGCCTGACTGAGAATCAGCACGCATCTCACACACAGCAACCTGGACTACTCATTATAACATGCAGTGAACTCAGAATCATTGTCATCAGATACAAATAACTCTCTCATCAATATCAGGGTCTAGTGCTGTATATTATAAAGACATTTCAGAGGACTGGATCTCATCAATATCAGGGGCTAGTGCTGTATATTATAAAGACATTTCAGAGGGCTGTGTCTCATCAATATCAGGGTCTAGTGCTGTATATTATAAAGACATTTCAGAGGGCTGTGTCTCATCAATATCAGGGTCTAGTGCTGTATATTATAAAGACATTTCAGAGGGCTGGATCTCATCAATATCAGGGTCTAGTGCTGTATATTATAAAGACATTTCAGAGGGCTGGATCTCATCAATATCAGGGTCTGTTCTGTATATTATAAAGACATTTCAGAGGGCTGGATCTCATCAATATCAGGGTCTGTGCTGTATATTATAAAGACATTTCAGAGGGCTGGATCTCATCAATATCAGGGTCTAGTGCTGTATATTATAAAGACATTTCAGAGGGCTGTGTCTCATCAATATCAGGGTCGAAAGCTGTATATTATAAAGACATTTCAATTCAGGGTCTATGCTTTATATTATAAAGACATTTCAGAATGGATCTCATCAATGATAGACATTTATTTTGTAGTGTACAGTTTCATGCTTTATAATAAAGCATTCAGAATGCATCAATGATAGTAAATTGGTTGATGATTTTACCTCTAGGCGGCAGTGAGACACACAGATGGGAGACAGAGAGAGAGTGAGAGCGTGTGAGAGAGAGGAGAGAGAGCGAGCGTATACCTTCTAAAGAGAGAAGGAGGGAGGGATGGAGAGGTGAAGAATCCCAGAGGAGGAATGAGAGGCTCTCAGCACCAACGAGCATGGAAGAACGAGAGAGCGATCTACACGAAGAGGAGGAGGAGAAAGAGAGAGAGAGAGAGGAGAGGAAGACAAGACTAGCAAGGGAAAAACAGGACGTTAAATTAAGAACACAGACAAAAAATTTGCAGAAAGACAGACAAAGACACAGCAAACCAAATAACACACTGTATTCCAAGGCAAAAGGTTCGACTGCTCCATACAGGGGAATCAGACTCCCGCTGCACAGCAGTGTGATCCAGTCCTGGTTTCACTAGGAGTTTAATAAGAAGACATACCTGAGCTTTTTGCCTAGACACACTGGGGCTGATCAAGCTGGGAGTAAAACCTGGACTGGATCATACTGCTGTGCAACGGGAGTCTTATTCCCATTCCTTGCTATAGTACCATCACTGAGACAGACAGACAGAGACAGACTCACCTTCTGCGCCCCAGAAAAGGCATGATAGAAGGAGGAGACGTAGGTCATGATGGCTTTCTCATCAGGCCTGGCCGTGCCCACGATATCTGTGAGGAGAGAAGCGAGGGAGGAGAGAGAGAGAGAGAGAGGTGAGAACAGTCTCCCTCACAGACGCAACAGGGAAAACCTGCCCTCCGGAAACAAGAGGAAGGACCCTGGGTTTTAAATCACGGTTCCGGTAGAAGAATCCGTTCTGATCGCCACGGCTTCTGATGAAGCATTCCCTGACGGGGTTAATCAATCGCTAGTCTGAGTTTGAAGTCCAGTAGCTTAGCTGGGCTTAATCGCACTGCATCTGTTTAAAGAGACAAAGCTAAAGACTTCCAGCTTTTCACACACACACATACACACTCTCTCAACAGAGCTGAGCCCTCCTGAGGGTTAACGTGCATTAAAAACAACCAGAGAGAGAGAACGAGAGGAGACTCTGCAAAAACACATTTATTAATCCCTTTCATTTATTTAAGACATGAACCGGTGTGGCTTCATCTAGTTCAGAGCAAGGGGACTGAGTTTTTAATTAAACACATGTGGCTTTCTCATCAGGACGGGCTGTGTTCACAATGTCTGCAGAGAAACCCACACTTTAGCAAGATACCGCCAGCTCCTTCCTTCCTTCCTTCCTTCCTTCCTTCCTTCCTCTCCCTCCCTCCCTCCCTCCCTCTCTCTCTCTCCCGTTTCCCCAGTCTGCGAGAGGCTCTCTCTCTCTCTCTCTCTCTCATCCCCAGCTCCCCCTCTCTTTGCTCCCCAGTTAAGCATAAAACATTCTCTACCTTCAGCGTCCAGCATCTTGGGAATGTCGAGGTATTTCTCGGCCACCTCAAAGGCGTTGTTCAGGTTAGTGATGGGGTCGTCCTGCAGGCAGACAGACAGACAGACAGGTGACTGAGAGAATTCATTACGGGTTACGGTCAAGCCTCTTGGTAAGTACTTCACTGCGATATTCTACAGGGTTTATGATAGGGGATTATACAAAAACTCACTACAGGCTAGCCAGGTGCTTTACACCACACTGTCTGTGTTCCATATTGAAACAAATGCACCCATTTTAAAGCTTGACCACACAGTTTGAAAGGCCTGGTTTTCGTTTCCCCTTGCTGGCTGTGGGCAGGGTTGTTTTCAGTCCAGTGTTTGTGATGTGTTCTCATCGTGCCACTAGCTCAGAGAGGGGCTTTACCTTCCTCAGCTTGTCATAGTCGATCAGCTCAGGCCTGTGTCTGTGAATCAGAGCGTTGAAGGCAAGACCGTCCTTCCAGCTAGAGAGAGGGAGAGAGAGAGAGAGGGGGAGAGGGGTGAGAGAGAGAGAGAGGGAGATTGATGAGAGAAGGAGAGAGGAAAGAGAAGGAGAGGTGGGAGCGATGAGAGACAGAGCGAGAGAGATGTGTTACCGTGTTAAGCTCTGGCACTTCTATTCTTTCACCCCCTCGTGTCGGAGGGGGGGCGGGGTTGGGGTTTGTGTTCGGGCTGGGGTTCAGGATGGGTTGGGGGTTGTGTTCGGGTTGGGGTTCAGGATGGGTTGGGGTTGGGGTTCAGGCTGGGGTTCACGATGAGTTGAGGTTGGGGTTCAGGTTGGGGTTTGTGTTGGGGTTGGGGTTCAGGTTGGGGTTTGTGTTCGGGCTGGGGTTCAGGATGGGTTGGAGTTCAGAATGGGTTGGGGTTGGGGTTCAGGGTGGGTTGGGGGTTGTGTTCGGGCTGGGGTTCACGATGGGTTGAGGTTGGGGTTGGGGTTCAGGATGGGCTTTGGGTTCGATGTCTCTACCTGATGTGGAAGTTCTGCACATTGACGTTCTTGTAGGGAGCAGTCTTGCGCTGGCACCAGAGCAGCAGTCCCTCCTTAGCAGAGGTTTCTACAGAAAAGTAGAGGAAGGGTTACAATAAAATACAATACCAGTAAACTAGACTACAATACACTACACCACAATACCAGTAAACTACTCCACTCTATTTTACAATACAGTCATACAATTGAGTAGAACCCCATTCACCTTCGACGGAGATGTCCTGGATTGCGAAGCGCAGGATAATGGTCCAGATCATCCCCAGGGTCATCTTAGCATTCCCATCCACGATCTCTGAGAGGAGAGCAGGACACGGGCGTGAACAAGTGAGCCAGGGGTAGGGAGAGCAGGACACGGGCGCGAACAATCGAGCCAGGGGTAGGGAGAGCAGGACACGGGCGCGAACAAGAGAGCCAGGGGTAGGGAGAGCAGGACACGGGCACGAACAATCGAGCCAGGGGTAGGGAGAACAGGACACGGGCGTGAACAAGTGAGCCAGGGGTAGGGAGAACAGGACACGGGGGCGAACAAGTGAGCCAGGGGTAGGGAGAACAGGACACGGGGGCGAACAATCGAGCCAGGGGCAGGGAGAACAGGACACAGGGGCGAACAAGCGAGCCAGGGGCAGGGAGAACAGGACACGGGGGCGAACAAGTGAGCCAGGGGCAGGGAAAGCAGGGAGAGCAGGGAAAGCAGGGAGAGCAGTAACAACAACATGCTTGTTTTTCCAACTGTGCTGAATTTCCACTCCTGAATACCAGGGGACGGGAGGGAGGGAGGGAGGGGTGCGGAGAATAGCCACAACATGGAACCTGCAGATGGGAGCTGCTAACAGGTAGCTGGGCGAGGCACAGTGATGCGGTCCCCTCTCGAATACTCCGTTCTCCAGGGTCTGTGTGTGTCACAGGGATGGGAATAAGACTCCCACTGCATATCAGTTTGCTTCATTGCTGGTTTCAGGAGTTTAATATTACGACACACCTGAGCTTGTTTAGACACACCTGGGGCTGATCAAGCTGGTAGTAAAACCTGGATTGGATCACACTGCTGTGCAATGGGAGTCTTATTAACATCCCTGCCAACTGCAATTCAGTAAATTCAACTTAATAGATAAATAAATAAATAAAATAATAAATAAATAAAAATAAATTAGGCTTGCAACGATAATAAATCACATTATTTATCGACTGGGAACCCATGACAACAAATTGATACAATGTTAAAAATTTGCACATTTGCACCCAGTCCTGGGGTTCAGAGGCCCCCTCAATGAAGTCTATTATTATTAATATTGCAATGATCAGGAGGCAGGAGTTTGAGCAGGGTTAGAAACTCACACTAGCCCTGCTGCTGCTGCTGCACCCAGTCCTGGGGTTCAGAACTCCCCTCAATGAAGTCTATTATTATTAATATTGCAATGATCAGGAGCCAGGAGTTTGAGCAGGGTTAGAAACTCACACTAGCCCTGCTGCTGCTGCACCCAGTCCTGGGGTTCAGAACTCCCCTCAATGAAGTCCCCTCCCCTCCCCACTCACCCTCGGCTCCGATAGAAACCAGTTTGACTCCTTTACTGGCGATGAAGTCCAGCGCTTTGTTGACGTTGTTGATCTTGTGGACCCTCATCTTGCCTCGCTCAGGTTTGGGTAAACGTTCACCTGCAGAGAGACAGACATACAGAGAGAGAGACTCCTGTTGTAACTGTTGTAGAGACTCATACAGACAGCGCTCCTTTAAGGGAGGGGGCCAGTGATCCTGTTAATAAAGCTAATAAGAGGTGAGAGAATGGATTTTAAAGCTGGTCAGCGCTCTTTCAAAGGGATGGGCCAGTGACCATGCTGCAGCGCTACAAGCAGGCTTGGCTGGCGCTCCACTTGGTGTACCTGATATGACCTCCAGCAGCAGCATGAGTTTGAGCCCGTCTCTGAAATCCTCCTCAATGTTGCTGATCTGCGTTCCTGACTTCCGCAAGTGAGAGTTACACCAGGCTGTGAACGTCTGAGAGAGAGAGAGAGAGAGAGACAGAGAGTTACACCAGGCTGTGAACGTCTGAGAGAGAGAAAGAGACAGAGAGTTACACCAGGCTGTGAACGTCTGAGAGAGAGAGAGAGAGAGAGAGAGACACCAGGCTGTGAACGAGAGAGGAGAGAGAGAGAGAGAGAGACAGAGAGTTAGACCAAGGAGAGAGTACTGAGAAAGAGAGAGAGAGAGACAGAGGTACACTAGCTACCTCTCTTGTGAAAAGTCTGAAAGATGTGACTTGAGAGAGACAGAGACGACCTCTTACCCACTCTGTGAACTTCTGAGGGTTGCTACGAGGAGAAGAGACAGAGAGTTACACCAGGCTGTGAACGTCAGAGAGAGAGAGAGAGACAGAGAGTTACACCAGGCTGTGAACGTCAGAGAGAGAGAGAGAGAGAGAGTGAGCGGTTTACACCAGGCAGACTGTGGACGTCAGAGGAGCGGGAGAGAGAGAGAGACAGGAGAGTTTACCACTGACCGTCAGAGTGACGTCAGAGAGGGACAAAGAGAACGAGACAGCTGTTACAGAGAGGAGTCACCGTCAAGAGAGAGTTGAGGAGGACAGGAGGTACACCAGGCTGTGAACGTCTGAGAGAGAGGAGAGAGACAGAGCTAACCAGGAGTGACAGTTGAGAGAGAGAGAGAGAGAGAGAGAGAGAGAGAGCGAGGGAAGAGAAGAGAGAAGAGACAGAGAGTTACACCAGAGAGTGAACGTCTGTGAGAGAGGGACAGAGAGAGAGAGGGAGTGTGTTACACCAGGCTGTGAACGTCTGAGAGAGAGAGAGAGAGACAGAGAGTTACACCAGGCTGTGAACGTCTGAGAGAGAGAGAGAGAGACAGAGAGTTACACCAGGCTGTGAACGTCTGAGAGAGAGAGAGAGAGAGAGTTACACCAGGCTGTGAACGTGAGAGAGAGAGAGAGAGAGAGAGAGTTACACCAGGCTGTGAACGTCTGAGAGAGAGAGAGAGAGACAGAGAGTTACACCAGGCTGTGAACGTCTGAGAGAGAGAGAGAGAGAGACAGAGAGTTACACCAGGCTGTGAACGTCTGAGAGAGGGACAGAGAGAGAGAGAGAGAGAGTGTCCGACACAGAGTTACACCAGGCTGTGAACGTCTGAGAGAGAGAAAGAGACAGAGTTACACCAGGCTGTGAACGTCTGAGAGGGACAGAGAGAGAGAGACAGAGAGTTACACCAGGCTGTGAACGTCTGAGAGAGAGAAAGAGACAGAGAGTTACACCAGGCTGTGAATGTCTGAGAGAGAGAGAGAGAGAGAGAGAGAGACAGAGAGTTACACCAGGCTGTGAACGTCTGAGAGAGGGACAGAGAGAGAGAGACAGAGAGTTACACCAGGCTGTAAACAGAGAGTTACACCAGGCTGTAAACGTCTGAGAGGGAGAGAGAGACAGAGCGTTACACCAGGCTGTGAACGTCCGAGAGAGGGAGAGAGTGAGGGAGGACGAGAGAGGGAGTTACTCGATACAAAGCTTGGTGACTGTTCACCGTCTAGATCATTGTGTCGAGTGTGAGAGACAGAGAGCAGGGCTGGAAAGAAGACTCCTAATGCGTAGCAGTTTCACCCCTTCCTGGTTTTAATAGGAGCTTGGACTAGCCACAGTGTGTAGGTGACAAGCTTGTAGTAAAACCAGGAATGTATCGAACTGCTATGCAACGGGAGTCTTACTTACAGTCTGTTCCTGTGAGACACAGCGAGCGGCGCTCCCTGCACGGGAATGCTGAACTCACTGAGAACAGACCTGGGTGCCTCCCTCCCTCCCTCCCTCCCTCGCACCAGGGAGGGGGGGGAAGGAGGCTCGATCACAGCAGTTTATCGCGGGGCGAATGGGCGAGAGAGAGGGGGGGGGGGGGAGGGAGGCAGCGTGCTTGTCTCTGATTTCGCTGGCCTGGGCACTATAATTAGAGGCTTCCCCCCGCCAACACCCAGAGAGTGGGAAGGAATACGATTGCAGCTTCAAGAGAGAGAAAGAGAGAGAGAGAGAGAGAGAAGCAGACCTGTCCTAACGACAGCCACAGCTTCAGATCCGAGGGACAAAGAGGCAGACCGGCAGAGACACACCCAACAGTATTTTTAACAGCTAGTTACTGGCTTTTACACTGAAGGCAATAAACCCTAACACCAGGGCCCGCCCGGACGCTGCTTATCACTTGCAGAGGGATAGCTAAATGATTGAGTTTATGAATGAATGAATGGGAACTGTGTGCATGTGCGTCAGTGTGAGCGTGTCACCCTGTCAGCATAAGTGTGCGAGAGATAATCTGAGCTCTGAGAAATGCAGTAAAGGAGGGGGCACTGAAAGAGACGCACGCACACACAGACATGCACACGCACACACACAGGCACGTCACTGCGTCAACACCAGGCACTCTCAGGACCTCTCTATCTCATTTCCAAGGTAATCCACTAAGCGAACAAGCATGCCAAGAAACAACCCTGGAATTCAATGACGAGCACGTGGGTAGAATTCCACACACTGAGAGACTCAAAACACCAGTCACTGAATTGGACTCATCTTTGTAGCATTTCTTAGGCAGACTGTCCCCTCATAAACGTCTCCTTCAGCACTTGCATAGTTTGAGGACGCCTGCTTGAAACCATGATTATCTATGCTTTTAACTGTATAAACTTGTCTATAAACACTTAATATTTCATTATATGATGCGTGTACTTATATAAGCTGATAATCATAAGTGAATTGCATTCAAAAATGTAATTTTTAAATGAAAATGTAAATCTTGTCGATTACAATGAAATGGTCACCCAAAGCAAGGGGATTTCAGTCTGAAGCCCAAGTCTGAAATGTGTATAACACGGTGTTAGAACACTGGCGTGTCTTTGTTACATGTTCTCTGAGTTAACTAGCATGTTACCTAATTAACCTTTTGTCACCAATTATTATTAACAGGTGAGGGCCCATGATTATTATAAATATAGGTAGCATGGGCACAAGTTTGTCATTCCTGAATGTAAGGAAGCAGGAAATGGCAAAACACACGCAGTTAAGCAAAGAAAAAAGACAGTCTGTAATTACTTTAAGAAATGAAGCTCAATCTTTAAGACAAATCGCAAGAACTTTGCAAGTGTCTGTAACTGCTGTGGCCAAGAACATCAAACGATTTGAAGAAACTGGCACTCATGAGGACCGAACAAGGTCAGGCAGGCCAAGGGTGACCTCAGAATCAGAGAACAAGTTCATTCGAGTCACAAGTCCGCGAAACCGGCGATTAACTGCCCCTGAAATACAAGCTCAGCTAAATGCTACTGGAAGTACAGATGTTTCAACATCAACTGTCCAGAGGAGATTGCGTGAAGCTGGCCTAACTGGAAGAATTGCAGCAAAGAAACCATTGTTAAGAGTGCAGAATAAGAGGAAGAGACTTGCCTGGGCCAAAAAACACAGAAACTGGACGTTTGAGGAGTGGAAGTCGGTCTTATGGACCGATGAGTCAAAATGTGAAATATTTGGGTCCAACCGGTGAGTATTTGTAAGACACAGAGAGGGGAGCGCATGAGTTCTGCATGTGTGGTTCCCACTGTCAAGCATGGAGGAGGCAGTGTCATGGTCTAGGGTTGCTTTGCTGGTGACAGAGTTGGTGATCTTTACCAAGTCCATGGCAAGCTCAACCAGCATGGCTATCACAGCATACTTCAGAGGCATGCCATTCCATCAGGATTACAGCTAGTTGGGCGGTTCTTCATTCTTCAGCAAGATAATGACCCGAAACACACCTCAAAGTTGTGCAAGAACTATCTGGCAAAGAAGGAAAGTGAAGGAGAACTCAATCTAAACGACCAGTCTCCAGACCTCAATCCCATAGAACTTGTATGGAACGAACTGGACAGAAGACAACGCAAAGCTACCCTCAAGTGCCCTACATCTCTGGGAATTGCTGCAGAAGAGCTGGGAAGACATGTCTGGCAAGTCTAAGAAAACACACGCGTTTAAAAACAGATTAAATAAAACAACATCAACACATTTGTTAAAAAGCCCAAACACGAACAGCTACCCACACACTGGCCGTGATGCTGCTCTGCTTGACTTTCACTGATGAAGTAACACTGATGAAGGCACTAGAGCCCAAATGCTGGTCTGCTTGACTCAGTTTAGTTTCAGTAACACTGATGAAGGCACTAGAGCCCAAACACTGGTCTGCTTGACTCAGTTTAGTTTCAATAATGCTGAGAGAGAGAGGAGAGAGAGAGCGAGAGAGAGACACACACACACACACCAGATCAGGGCACTTCTCTAAGACTTAAAACTCAAACAGACTAATCCCTGGGGTGTTTGTAAACTGCTGGCCAGTCTGAGTGCTCAGCATTCCAGCAGAGAGGAATGTTAATCATGCCTGGTCCAGTAACAGTGAAACAGCAACACAGTGCGCTGAACTCCTGCGCACTGAGCACTGGATTACTGCACTGAACTCCCGCGCACTGAGCACTGCACTGAACTCCTGCGCACTGAGCACTCTATATACTGTAAATATATCCACTCACTGTGCACCGACACACACACTGCGCGCTGACTCTAACACAGTGGAGATTTCCCGTTCTAATCAACACAGTAATGAAAGTTACAGAGGCTGAAGGAAACACTTATTGAAACTGCATTGAAACATTTCTACTGAGAACCATTTACGTTCGACCTACTTCCAATAACAAAGGTTTGATCAGGGGATCTTTTGACTGTGCAGACAAACACGCAGGGCTACATTACACTCAGCTCACCCCCTATTGTATTAACCCTTCGCTCCCCCCCCCCCCCCCCCCCCCCCCCCCCCCCCCCCCCGGTATCGCATTGCAGGGTTTGAGGTAGAGTTGCAGGGACCACCCTTTCAACAGGGTGCAGAGAGAGACACTCGATGCTGCAGACTGACTGCAAGCAGCCCTGCAACGGAGACAGCTGGGGAGTGCAGCAGCATCCAGAGAGGAGAGGGGACTGGAGAGAGAGGAGGAGAGAACCTGTGATTTCTGTGGATCCGAAAAATCAGTTTGTGTACCACTGGTGTGCAGCATGTAGCGTGTGTGTGCGTGAGTGGAAGAACACAGCAAGCCCTTTATCTCCGTCTCACAAAGCAGTCAAACTAGTTGAACAAGTGCTCTCTCCCTCTCCCTCTTGTTATTGTTCAGACTCTCTCCTTATAAGGCAACAGAGGATTACATCAGCAACCGCTGCAGCAACAGTCAGCACTGCGAGGGAACGTCGCCAGAAAACAGGGATGGAGTGCGCCTCCGAAATCGGACGAGGGTCGCTGGTATCGATCAGGACAACTCACCAAGCAGCTGTTTCTTAAACCAGAGCGACATGAATGACCCTCACCTGGCAGTCAGCGCACGAAGACCCCGATCCAAAGAGACCGGCCCGTGCCGGCGTTTACTTGAGCTGCACACCCCATCGAAGTGAAGCACCGAAACGTTTAAGAGCAGAAAAGCACGAGGTCCCAGCCTGACGGGACCGCTCACCTCTGAGTGCCGCTACCACAAGCGCTGGCAAGAGAACGCTCTCTTCCAGCAAGCGCGGGGAACCTCACGCTCCAGAGAAAGCCTCTCTCGCTGCTCCCAGACAGCCAGGCTCTCAATAACGCTCGACGTGCAGCTGGGAAAAAAAAATAAATAAACAGAAGAGCCGTCTCCCGCTTGACCCGACTCTCCGAGCACCCAAAAATAAAAACGTTGAATTTTGGAATTGGATCATTTCTGATTGCGTCTTGTGTGGGAAATGACTAATTAGTTCAACTGAAAAACTAAGGTTTGTTCCTAGTTTCCACTAGAAGTCTTTCTCATTGTCTTCAGTGTAAAATCAAAAGACAAACTTTATGGCAGGCACTATAGGAGGGGGTGGAAACCCCTTGGCCCGTATACAAGACCCAGTGTCCTCCTCTGCCGTTACCACCAGTAGGGTGTGGCGGATGGCAGTCATTTCGGGGGGGGGGGGGGGGGGGGTCATCCCCGTGACTCAACCCACGAGGTCTGATGAGGTCACCAGGAACACAGAGCCAACACGGAACTGGCAGACTTCTGCGATTTTCAAAAAGGAGAACATTAAAACAGAACTAAATAACTTATCTTTTGCCAATCGCTATTTTCGATTTAGCAGTTGCTTCCTCACTGTTTTCTCGTCAATATATTGAGACAATGTCTTTTTTTTTTTTTTTTTTAAAGCCGTTTACCCGCAGCAAAATAAATAATCCCAGTCCAGGTTTTACTCCCAGCTTGATCAGCCCCAGTGTGTCTAGGTAACAAGCTCACGTGTGTCTTAATATTAAACTCCTAGTGAAACCAGGACTGGATCACAGTGCTGTGGAGCGGGAGACCGATTCCCCTCCCTGTAATTGATATTTAAGTTTTGAGATCAGGCCAGAACCAGGTCAGAGCGATTCGTCTCGTCTTAGAGACGTGCTTCAGCCCAGCTTGGTAACCCAAACCGGTTCTCCTAAGACCCACTCGAAGCGATCACAGCAGAACAGTGGGAAGGGCCTGGGCGAACAAGAAGAACAAGCCCAACCACACAATCAGGGAGGAGAGAGAAGTGGGGCGGCGCTGACCCGATCCGCTCTCTTTGAACAACAGATGCCCTTGACCAGCGTGGACTGGCCTGTGCGTGTTCTGGGGTTGGGAAAGTCACGCAGGGCAGCCTACCAGGGAGAGCGCTCAACGCAAACTTTTCCGATTCGAGCAGGAAAAGGGTGCAGCTGAATACCCGAACAGAACCGGCCCAAACAACAATCCCTCTGCTGCTGGGTGACCCCGACTCCTACCCACACAAACCCCTAAAACAAGAGCGGAGCCCAGAGAGAGAGAGACCCCACCATCGAGCGGGCGCTGAAGCGCTGTCAACAGAGCCGGGCTGACATCACAGCAAAACACCCCCCCCCCCCCCCCCCCCCTCAGCTCCGGAAAGCAACCCCTTCCCAAAATCAACACTGTATCAAAACTGGACAGCCCAAATTAAAAAAAACAAACCAGAACGCCAAACTGAAATAAAAGATCCCAAACCGAGACAGACCCCGACAACACCTTGAGCAGGAGACCAGAAACAGAGAGACGCTTTGCTCCACACTGCGGAAAATACAACAAAGCCAGAGATATCGATTACCCTAAATTCATCAGCAGCGTCCCAGTCTTCAACTACTTACACCAGGAATCCCATTAAAACTCACCCTGGGAGAGAAAGAAACGGCTATAATTCCTGCGAATTCAGAACTAAACTGCCACAAAGTGAGGGGCAAGAAATAAATTCAAGATGTCTCATAATATTGTTAACTTATTCTCTCTTTTTTGTAAATATCTATGTTCTATTCGCTAAAGAGTATTATATATATATATATATATATATATATATATATATATATATATATATATATATAGTTATCATAGGACCTTAAACTGTCATGCCAAAAAAAACCTGATTTTGAATTTGAATTCAAGAGAGGGGAGAAGACAGGAGAGAGGAGGGGAGGGAGAGAGATTGAGAGGGGAGAAGAGAAAGATAGACAGAGATTGAGAGAACGAGAGAGGAAAAGGGAGAGGAGAAAGAGAGAAAGGAGGGGGGAGGAGAAAGAGATAGAGAGAGCGAGAGGAAGGGAGAGAGGGAGATAGACGGAGATTGAGAGAGCGAGAGGAAAAGGGAGAGGAGAAAGAGATTGAGAGAGAGGGGAGAGGAGAAAGAGATTGAGAGGGGAGAAAAATAGAGAGATTGAGAGAGCGAGGAGAGGGGATGGAGAGACAATTTGTGCTTATAAAACGCTTCAGTCCCAAAACTCAGAGTTAAACCCGGCCAGCATCTGATTCTTTAAATATTTCACTCCCCTGGAGAGGCGGCTGCATTCTTTCAGCCTCCCTCACAACGCCAGCCGTAAAACAAAAATGTAATCTCTGAGCTCACAGCCATGCCAAAGGAAATCCAACATATTAACCAACCAGACAATTACTGTAAAACACCCCCAGAGAGAGAGAGAGAGCATCAACCTGTCTCTGTGTGTCACTGTGTCACACACACACACACTGCAGTTTCTTGGAGGGCTCAGCACACATTAAAACAGAGCAGCGAGGCAGGACTTCAAGAACTTACAACCTGCCCTGGTGACATCAAACACAGACACCAAACAACCCCTGGAGAGAGGAGAACCCACAGCAATCCTGCTTGCGTCTCCTCCTCCTCCTCCTCTCCCTCGCTCTTCAAAGGAAGCCACACCCTTCGAGACAAACCGGAACAGGACAGGAGCAGCTGAAACGAGTTCCTGCAGAGAGGCGCATCTCAGCTGAATTCGACACTTGGTTTCAGGACAGGAGTTTTTTTTAAATGCTGCCTCTGGCAGGTAGTTATTGCTGCAGCTCATGTGTAAAGGGAGGGGCAGAATAAATAACTAATTAGATCAATAAATATACTGCATATACAGTAATGACTGACTGCAGTCAGGGCTGGGAATCAGACTCCCGCTGCACAGCAGTGTGATCCAGTCCTGCTTTCACTAGGAGTTTAATAATCAGACTCCCGCTGCACAGCAGTGTGATCCAGTCCTGCTTTCACTAGGAGTTTAATAATAAGACACACCTGAGCTTGTTGGCTAGACACACTGGGGGCTGATCAAGCTGCTAGTGAAACCTGGACTGGATCACACTGCTGTGCAATAGGAGTCTGATTCCCAGCCCTGCAAACACTGCATTGCAATAAACTCTCTGTCTGCTGCTCCAATAGCAGCACAGCTGGCTTTTATCAGGATGCAGGCTGATCAAATCAACCCTCAAGCCGGGTTCAAGAAACTCACTCATCAGACAAAATGTGTTTCGTTGAGGGCGTGTGGCTAAAAATTGATTACAAGACAAGCCGGAAAGCGACATACTTCAAATGTTTACAAAATAATTGCTTAAAAGGAAGCTGGGGAATAAAAACGCTGGAACGTTTCAAGAGACAAAGCTGACAGCAAGAATCACAAACCACTGAGCTCTGCAACACCCTATAACTCTCCTGCCCCTGCCCCTCTCCTCGAGAGAACAGCAGGGAGGGGAACAAGACTCCTACTGCACAGCAGTGTGATCCAGTCCAGGTTTTGCTACCAGCCTGCCTGATCAGCCCCCAGTGTGTCTAGGTAACAAGCTCAGGTGTGTCTTATTATTAAACTCCTAGTGAAAGCAGGACTGGATCACACTGCTGTGCAGCGGGAGTCTGATTATTAAACTCCTAGTGAAACCAGGACTGGATCACACTGCTGTGCAGCGGGAGTCTGATTCCACAGCCCTGCACCAGTCGCTGGGACATTTAAAAAAACAAAAGTACTTTTTTTTTTTTTTTTTTTTTTTTTTTTTTTTTTTAAAAAGCAGACTATACTAGCCTTGCACATTATGTATTTATTTCAATAAATACAGCAGATCACAAACGTAGATTTACACCCAAAATTCGTTAAAGGGTGGCACCGACTGAGAGGTCTCGCCACGCTGTGCAAAACCTAATTTTCTAAGAGCGTTGTTTGTTATCCCGCCCCGCTTAAACAGAACAAACTTGGACTGCAATGCGCTACTCTCCGAAAAAGAAAAAAAAAAGGTAAAATATATATATATATTAGCAAGCAGCTTGTAATGTACAGCCCACGCCTCACGCCCTTCAAAGAAAGGGTGTACTCGACCTTCGCCTCAGGTATTTGTGGCACGCCTCACGCCGGGGAGTCTGCTCACGGTGGCGCGGTGTTTGTTCATGGCTGGCTGGGGGGGAGCTGCGGGGGGGGGGACTTTGACCGTCAACATACAAACTAAAAGCTCTCCTCTTTCCCTGGATAGGGGCGATCAAACTCCAAAAACGCAAACAATCGAGGGGAAAAAAAAAAAAAAAAACCACGCAGATAATATTTTTCTAAAAAGGAAACACAGTATTTTGTGTTAAATCTCCTGCATAATTAATGTAAAACGGGGTGAGGTCTGATTCCGAGGGGCTTGTTCTGCAATGCATCGCAAACACACTCTGCGGATAAATACTTCATTTAAAAACAGGAACGTTTTTAATTGCTGTGCAAGACAGGGTTAGTGTATTCGGGGCTCGGGAAACTATCCTGCTTTCAAGAACTCAGTTTAGCAACGAAAAAAAACAGGTTTATTCACAAATCCGAGACCCAAAACTTGCACTGTCGTATAAATTAACAAACAGCACAAATATATATATATATATATATATATATATATATATATATATATATATATATATATATATATATACACATTATAATAATAATCACGATAACCCGCATGGCTGCACACGAGTTCACTGCCAACTTCAGCTGAAACAGGGAAAGTTGTCTCATTTCATTTTGGGGAGGTAGTTTATAATCTAACTCCGCGACTGCTGTTCTCTTCCCCCGGGTCTCACACGCACCTTCCCGTTCTTGAAACAATGTTGCACGGTAGATCTGTTTTGTTTGTTTGTTTTATTGTTGTTGTTGATTAAGGTAACGTATTATAATTTCCGTATTAAAAACCCGACAGCCAGGCCCCGGTCCGGATCCCCGATCTTTCCCACGCACACCCTCCCCGTCTCCCCGGTCTCACCTTCCGCTGCTGTCGCTCCCAGGCGGGGTCCAGCAGCAGGTCCCGGTCCCACTCGTCGGGCTGCTCCATGTAGGTCTGGCCCCCGGCGGGGGCGGATTGCTGGTTGTTCGTGGCGTGGTAATCCACCATGTTCGCTCCGGTCTCTCGGTCAGTTTGTTTGCCTCTACACTGCGTGTCTCTCTCTCTCACACACGGCGCTGAATAAGACCTAACCGCGGCTCCGCCAAATGAATATGCGATCAACCTCATGAATATGCGACTAACCTCATGAATATGTAATTAAACCCCGTGAAGATGCCATTGAAGCTCATGAATATGCAACTAAACCTCATGCATATGCGATTAAACCTCGCGAATATCATCTCTTACTGCAGACGGTGTTACAGTTAAAGGACGCTGCTTTTCCTTTTGCAACGCTTCAATTTACATTCGCGAAGGTGTGATATTTAGACATTAGACACGAGAGGCTGCTTCCTGCAAGCAAAACACACTCTGGTGCGTGTACGTGTGCGTGTGGAAATCCGTATGAATTCAAATTCACCTAGCAAAAAAGTATCTATGCATATACTTTACTTAGCTCTCTCTCTCTCTCTCTCTCTCTCTCTCTCTCTCTCTCTATATATATATATATATATATATATATATATAGAGAGAGAGAGAGAGAGAGAGAGAGAGAGGTGATATCTATATATATAGTGGATCAAACCCCACCTTTTACAAAATTTTATAAATAACTGCTCATCAATTCCTAAAAACTATATGATATATAAAGCTATAGAACATATAGTAAATCGTCTGTAGCAGACTACATGATGATAATAATAATAATAATAATAATAATAATAATAATAATAATCATCTCCACACACAATGGCTCAGTACATATTCGGGTTGTTAATTCGACCCTGTTATAGACTGTTCTGCAGGTGCCCTATGAATCAGTCAAAGCAATTATTTATTTAAACAACACATTAGCATTCGTTTAGAGATTTAGAAAGTGCTGTCACATCAAAGCAAGTCCCATAGCACTGATGTGGTAACTTTCTAACCACCCTGGATATATATATATAGATAGATAGATATAGATAAGAGGCTGTGTGGTCCAGCGGTAACAGAATCAGGTGAGACGTTGTTGTAAGTGACTCTGCAGCTGATGCATAAGTGCGCACACTCTACACTCGATAAAATAAAGATTATTATTATTATATATTGTTTATCCAAATGCATTAACGTTCTTATCTCATCAAATCTGTGAATGTTATGAATATGTATAACCTCCTGATAGCAGTCGCAGTTAATTATTGAGCGGTCGTCTCTGCTAAATGAAACAGCAGCTGCTGCAAGGTGCGTGCTGACGTCATGAGGCAGTTCATTTATATCAGAAATTGTAAAAAGGTGCGGCCAGTATTTGCTTATTTGCGTACCGCGGTGTTTTTGAGAAGCGCGTTAATGCTAGCGGCAGCAGCCTCGGTCAGCCCTTCTTTACAGCTTCCTGTAACGAGGTCACACCGCTTTCAGGCACGGGTTAAAAGCACGTGTTCCCATTTCGCTTCACACAGCTCTCATGTGTTCTGTGCTTTTACAGCGACTCTTTACGGTCTGGTGAAGCATAGCGAAGCATTGCAAAGCACAGAGAGGTCTGGTAAAGCACAGGGAAGCATTGTAAAGCACAGAGAGGTCTGGTAAAGCATAGGGAAGCATTGTAAAGCACAGAGAGGTCTGGTAAAGCACATGGAAGCATTGCAAAGCACAGAGAGGTCTGGTAAAGCATAGGGAAGCATTGCAAAGCACAGAAAGGTCTGGTAAAGCATAGGGAAGCATTGTAAAGCACAGAGAGGTCTGGTAAAGCATAGGGAAGCATTGTAAAGCACAGAGAGGTCTGGTAAAGCATAGGGAAGCATTGTAAAGCACAGAGAGGTCTGGTAAAGCATAGGGAAGCATTGCAAAGCACAGAGAGGTCTGGTAAAGCACAGGGAAGCATTGTAAAGCACAGAGAGGTCTGGTAAAGCATAGGGAAGCATTGTAAAGCACAGAGAGGTCTGGTAAAGCATAGGGAAGCATTGTAAAGCACAGAGAGGTCTGGTAAAGCATAGGGAAGCATTGTAAAGCACAGAGAGGTGTGGTAAAGCATAGGGAAGCATTGTAAAGCACAGAGAGGTCTGGTAAAGCATAGGGAAGCATTGCAAAGCACAGAGAGGTGTGGTAAAGCACAGGGAAGCATTGCAAAGCACAGAGAGGTCTGGTAAAGCATAGGGAAGCATTGCAAAGCACAGAGAGGTCTGGTAAAGCATAGGGAAGCATTGTAAAGCACAGAGAGGTCTGGTAAAGCATAGGGAAGCATTGTAAAGCATAAAGAGGTCTGGTAAAGCATAGGGAAGCATTGTAAAGCACAAAGAGGTCTGGTAAAGCATAGGGAAGCATTGTAAAGCACACAGAGGGTAAGCATATTACAAAATAAACCATGGTAAAGTAAATGAACCCTTATAAAACTGTTTTCCACAGTAAAGCGTAATAAAGCCCAGTAAAAACATCGTGCTTAAAACCAGTTTTACCTTTGACAAACTCGTCGATCCAGTTTAGCAGCTACTCTGACCAGTACAATGAACTCGTTTGAATGTTAAATAAGAAATTGTATCAGTGTAGTGGCGTGATCTAGCACTTATCAATGTAGTGGCGTGATCTAGCACTTATCAATGTAGTGGCGTGATCTAGCACTTATCAATGTAGTGGCGTGATCTAGCACTTATCAATGTAGTGGCGTGATCTAGCACTTATCAGTGTAGTGGCGTGATCTAGCACTTATCAGTGTAGTGGCGTGATCTAGCACTTATCAGTGTAGTGGCGTGATCTAGCACTTATCAATGTAGTGGCGTGATCTAGCACTTATCAATGTAGTGGCGTGATCTAGCACTTATCAGTGTAGTGGCGTGATCTAGCACTTATCAGTGTAGTGGCGTGATCTAGCACTTATCAGTGTAGTGGCGTGATCTAGCACTTATCAGTGTAGTGGCGTGATCTAGCACTTATCAGTGTAGTGGCGTGATCTAGCACTTATCAATGTAGTGGCGTGATCTAGCACTTATCAGTGTAGTGGCGTGATCTAGCACTTATCAGTGTAGTGGCGTGATCTAGCACTTATCAGTGTAGTGGCGTGATCTAGCACTTATCAGTGTAGTGGCGTGATCTAGCACTTATCAATGTAGTGGCGTGATCTAGCACTTATCAATGTAGTGGCGTGATCTAGCACTTATCAATGTAGTGGCGTGATCTAGCACTTATCAATGTAGTGGCGTGATCTAGCACTTATCAATGTAGTGGCGTGATCTAGCACTTATCAATGTAGTGGCGTGATCTAGCACTTATCAATGTAGTGGCGTGATCTAGCACTTATCAATGTAGTGGCGTGATCTAGCACTTATCAATGTAGTGGCGTGATCTAGCACTTATCAATGTAGTGGCGTGATCTAGCACTTATCAATGTAGTGGCGTGATCTAGCACTTATCAATGTAGTGGCGTGATCTAGCACTTATCAATGTAGTGGCGTGATCTAGCACTTATCAATGTAGTGGCGTGATCTAGCACTTATCAGTGTAGTGGCGTGATCTAGCACTTATCAATGTAGTGGCGTGATCTAGCACTTATCAATGTAGTGGCGTGATCTAGCACTTATCAATGTAGTGGCGTGATCTAGCACTTATCACCGGAAAGTACGAGGATGTGTTTAATTGGGTGAAATCGGTACCGCGATCGCTTGGTTTATTGAGGTTATTAATGAACTGAAGACGCCGCTGAAGGTCTATAGGAAAGAGATCTCCACTCCCAACACTGCAGAGCTGTATAGAGGTCTATAGGAAAGAGATCTCCACTCCCAACACTGCAGAGCTGTATAGAGGTCTATAGGAAAGAGATCTCCACTCTCAACACTGCAGAGCTGTATAGAGGTCTATAGGAAAGAGAACTCCACTCCCAACACTGCAGAGCTGTATAGAGGTCTATAGGAAAGAGATCTCCACTCTCAACACTGCAGAGCTGTATAGAGGTCTATAGGAAAGAGATCTCCACTCTCAACACTGCAGAGCTGTATAGAGGTCTATAGGAAAGAGATCTCCACTCTCAACACTGCAGAGCTGTATAGAGGTCTATAGGAAAGAGATCTCCACTCTCAACACTGCAGAGCTGTATAGAGGTCTATAGGAAAGAGATCTCCACTCTCAACACTGCAGAGCTGTATAGAGGTCTATAGGAAAGAGATCTCCACTCTCAACACTGCAGAGCTGTATAGAGGTCTATAGGAAAGAGAACTCCACTCTCAACACTGCAGAGCTGTATAGAGGTCTATAGGAAAGAGATCTCCACTCTCAACACTGCAGAGCTGTATAGAGGTCTATAGGAAAGAGATCTCCACTCTCAACACTGCAGAGCTGTATAGAGGTCTATAGGAAAGAGAACTCCACTCTCAACACTGCAGAGCTGTATAGAGGTCTATAGGAAAGAGATCTCCACTCTCAACACTGCAGAGCTGTATAGAGGTCTATAGGAAAGAGATCTCCACTCTCAACACTGCAGAGCTGTATAGAGGTCTATAGGAAAGAGATCTCCACTCTCAACACTGCAGAGCTGTATAGAGGTCTATAGGAAAGAGAACTCCACTCTCAACACTGCAGAGCTGTATAGAGGTCTATAGGAAAGAGATCTCCACTCTCAACACTGCAGAGCTGTATAGAGGTCTATAGGAAAGAGAACTCCACTCTCAACACTGCAGAGCTGTATAGAGGTCTATAGGAAAGAGATCTCCACTCTCAACACTGCAGAGCTGTATAGAGGTCTATAGGAAAGAGAACTCCACTCTCAACACTGCAGAGCTGTATAGAGGTCTATAGGAAAGAGATCTCCACTCTCAACACTGCAGAGCTGTATAGAGGTCTATAGGAAAGAGATCTCCACTCTCAACACTGCAGAGCTGTATAGAGGTCTATAGGAAAGAGAACTCCACTCTCAACACTGCAGAGCTGTATAGAGGTCTATAGGAAAGAGAACTCCACTCTCAACACTGCAGAGCTGTAAGAGGTCTATAGAAAAGAGATCTCCACTCTCAACACTGCAGAGCTGTATAGAGGTCTATAGGAAAGAGATCTCCACTCTCAACACTGCAGAGCTGTATAGAGGTCTATAGGAAAGAGAACTCCACTCTCAACACTGCAGAGCTGTATAGAGGTCTATAGGAAAGAGATCTCCACTCTCAACACTGCAGAGCTGTATAGAGGTCTATAGGAAAGAGATCTCCACTCTCAACACTGCAGAGCTGTATAGAGGTCTATAGGAAAGAGATCTCCACTCTCAACACTGCAGAGCTGTATAGAGGTCTATAGGAAAGAGAACTCCACTCTCAACACTGCAGAGCTGTATAGAGGTCTATAGGAAAGAGATCTCCACTCTCAACACTGCAGAGCTGTATAGAGGTCTATAGGAAAGAGATCTCCACTCTCAACACTGCAGAGCTGTATAGAGGTCTATAGGAAAGAGAACTCCACTCTCAACACTGCAGAGCTGTATAGAGGTCTATAGGAAAGAGAACTCCACTCTCAACACTGCAGAGCTGTATAGAGGTCTATAGGAAAGAGAACTCCACTCTCAACACTGCAGAGCTGTATAGAGGTCTATAGGAAAGAGAACTCCACTCTCAACACTGCAGAGCTGTATAGAGGTCTATAGGAAAGAGAACTCCACTCTCAACACTGCAGAGCTGTATAGAGGTCTATAGGAAAGAGATCTCCACTCTCAACACTGCAGAGCTGTATAGAGGTCTATAGGAAAGAGAACTCCACTCTCAACACTGCAGAGCTGTATAGAGGTCTATAGGAAAGAGAACTCCACTCTCAACACTGCAGAGCTGTATAGAGGTCTATAGGAAAGAGAGCTCCACTCTCAACACTGCAGAGCTGTATAGAGGTCTATAGGAAAGAGATCTCCACTCTCAACACTGCAGAGCTGTATAGAGGTCTATAGGAAAGAGAACTCCACTCTCAACACTGCAGAGCTGTATAGAGGTCTATAGGAAAGAGAACTCCACTCTCAACACTGCAGAGCTGTATAGAGGTCTATAGGAAAGAGATCTCCACTCTCAACACTGCAGAGCTGTATAGAGGTCTATAGGAAAGAGATCTCCACTCTCAACACTGCAGAGCTGTATAGAGGTCTATAGGAAAGAGAACTCCACTCTCAACACTGCAGAGCTGTATAGAGGTCTATAGGAAAGAGAGCTCCACTCTCAACACTGCAGAGCTGTATAGAGGTCTATAGGAAAGAGATCTCCACTCTCAACACTGCAGAGCTGTATAGAGGTCTATAGGAAAGAGAACTCCACTCTCAACACTGCAGAGCTGTATAGAGGTCTATAGGAAAGAGATCTCCACTCTCAACACTGCAGAGCTGTATAGAGGTCTATAGGAAAGAGATCTCCACTCTCAACACTGCAGAGCTGTATAGAGGTCTATAGGAGAACTCCACTCTCAACACTGCAGAGCTGTATAGAGGTCTATAGTTAAGAGTACTGTATTTTGCTTGAGATGCAGTACATGAGCACACTTATATATATATATATATATATATATATATATATATATATATATATATATATATATATTTTTTTTTTTTTTTTTCTTTTTTTTCTCTTCCGGTCGTTAGTTCGTGAGCACTCTTGCCTAAGAAATCTTTAGAATGTTCGGAGTAAGCCTCATTGGGGAACGTACGCGATGGTGAAGAGAGAACAGCCCTAGGAGGGAGGGAGGGAGAGGGGAGGGGAGGGGAGGAGATCACATCTGTGTTTTAATGTCTGGACATTCCTGAAGTTCAGGAGTGGCTGGTCATTGCCTGGAAAACAGTGTTGATTAGGATGGGGCCTGTCTGAGAGTGTGGGGGAAGGGGGTGCTTAGCAACCAAGCATAAGCCCAAACGCTGCTCTGCTTGACTCAGTTTAGTTTCAGTAACACTGATGAAGGCACTAGAGCCCAAACACTGCTCTGCTTTAAACTTTAAGCATCACAATTTAAATGGTTTCAAAACAGTGCAACTTCTCAAGCAGTAGCTCTTGTTCCCTCTTGTGGTTAAGATTATGCAACTACAGTTTTAGGAGCGTCCCTGTCGGTTGTCTGTCTGAGACCAGTGACATGAACTCATTAAAGACAAGGACAACAAGGTTCAGAACAGCTTTATTGATTAGCTGGGCAGGCAGACAGACGGACAGACAGACAGACAGACTGCATCCTCCAGCAGGTCTCAGTTGTACATAGTCATGTGAAGCCACTGTGAAACACAAGAGAAATATGACAGGAGTTAGAGACAAGACAAGAAAGAAAGAAAGAAAGAAAGAAAGAAAGAAAGAGATTATCTTTATTAGGAAAGGAGGAAAGACAGAAAGAAAGAAACCGCAAGCAGGCAGGTAGTTGGTACATTCCAAGCGACCCCCGCTTACCTGCCGGTAGTTCAGGCTGACCGAACCACTTCCCAGCTGGTCCAGAGTCTGGAATCTCCCTGTGGAAAGGAAGCAGTTAGAGGAGATTACACTGTGTGTGTGTGTGTGTGTGTGTGTCTCTCCCCGTCTCCCCCAGCCTCTCCCAGTCCTCCCAGCGACTCACGGATCATGGTGTCCAGTTTGAGCATAAAGCACAGGAATGCTGGGTAGCTGACAGTGCGGTCCGGGTCAGTGTATCGGAGGCCGATCAGCTGCAGCACAAAGTCATCCACCTGCAGCCCTAGACAAGAACAAGCGAGCGCAGATACAGATTCCCGGTCAGCAGGATTCTACTGACTAGAGCAATACACATTCCCACCTGGTGGAGAGCTGGTGCTACTGTAGCACAATTTCAACGGGAATTTGAATTGCGATAAAAAGGGACAGAGAGGAGTGTGTTAAGCCCCGCCGCCAGTACCTGCCCCCTGCAGTGCTGGGATGATCTCAGGGTAATCCAGGGATTCTGATTGGTTCTTGTCGAAATGCACAAAGATCACCTGAGAATGGGGACAGCCAATGAGAGGTCGCCAAAAGATGATTATGGATGGGTATTACTATTATTAATATTATTATTATTACTTATTTCAAAGCTGCTATCCATGTCTGTCTAGAATATCTGTCAGCTGGTAAAATAAGATCTGAGGACTTAACTGTTTGCAGCCCAGCCCCCTCATTAATAAGTGATGACCTCACCGTCCACCTGCTGAACTTCACCCAGAGGTCGCAAAACTCCGCCCACTCCAGCCTCCCGAATCCGCGAGTCTGTGACATCACGCCTGTCAAGGAACACGCCCACTGTCTGTGCCCTGTCAATCACACCTGAACTGCATTCAAATATATTATAACATGAATATATTATTATTATTATTATAACCCTAATATTCCACTCTTCCCTAGTTCTGTGGCGGAAGGATACGTCCATCAGCGAGACGATGCTCTTGCAGCGCTCCAGACAGAATCCCTCTGCGCTGTTCGCTAGTGCTGCCACGGCAACCAACAGGAAACAGACAGACAAGGTTAAAAACTCCCCTGCAAGTTTATATCTTTGACCCAGTGTCCTGATTATTATTATTATTATTATTATTATTATTAAAAGTACTTTTTTGAAAGAAGCAGTGTTACTAAAAGCATCAGAACAAAATAAAACTGCATCTGCGCTGACCCCTGACCCCTGGCCATGGGGTTTGACCCCCTGCTCACCTCCGCACCGGACTGCCCCCTTCAGTACAGCCTGCAGCTCGGCCGCTCCGCACACCCCCCCCTGCAGGGAAAACAGGGAAAACAGTCCGGAATAATCCTGGAAAACTCTTCAAGGAAAACAATCTGGAATAATAATAATAATCCAGGATAGTTCAAGGAAAACAATCTGGCATAACAATGGTTGGGGTGACTCACGGGCTTGGCGTGCTGCTTGAAGAGATCTTGGACTGCATCAAGGGAGGGGAGGGGGGAGGAGGCGGAGGGAGCGGGGTCCTGAGAGACAGAGAGAAAGAGGGTTAGAGGAGAGGGAGGGAGCAGGGTCCTGCCAGACAGAGAGAGAGATGGGGTAACAGAGTATAAAGGCTCAGTAGCTCACCGCTTTGTGGGAGTCAGTCACAGCCTTGTCTGCAGGTCTGAAAGAAGATGAGCGAGAGACACAATCAAAATAGAAGCTCAGGATTAAAAAACATGCCCCCCCCCCATATCTAGTTGCCCCCCTCACGTTGCTCCGTTGCCCTTCTCAGTGTAGACGCGCAGGATGAACTCTCCCTCCTGATTGGCCGAGGCGGTGGACGGGATGATGATGTAATGCCCCGGTGCCAGGCGACCGCGAATCACCACCTCCCTCTGCGCAGAGTAGGCCGGGGTGTAGAGGACAGGGCGGACTTTGAGGAGGTCAATGGGGGACAGGTACGTCTGCTCCGGACTCACCTAGGGGGAGGACATGACAGAGAGAATTGTGGGTGGCATTCTTACCTGGCAAGGGTGAGTGGTATAGTTGCCTGGTACAGGTGCAGTGCGATGCTCAGGTGAGTGGTACAGTTACCTGGTACAGGTGCAGTGGCTCAGGTGAGTGGTACAGTTACCTGGTACAGGTGCAGTGCGATGCTCAGGTGAGTGGTATAGTTACCTGGTACAGGTGCAG